>NC_083692.1:69245000-69455000 GCF_033118175.1 Dama dama
TAAAGGTATGAAATTGTGTGTGTGTATGTGTGTGTATGTGTGTGTGTGTGTGTGTTATGAGCCAGGTTGAAATATCACCAACATGTCCAACCTCCTCTTTAGCTGCATGATGTTAAAAAAAAAATACTTTCAGATGAAGCTTTTCATGTTCATCTTCTGCCAGAATAAAGGGTTTTTTCGGGGTTAATTTTACATCATAAGAAATAACTAACGTCTGTGCTCAAAGATAATTCATCTGCCTGTGTTTTTTCTCTGTCTTAGTTACTAAAATACTGTTGAATATGTAAATTAAGAATTTACATATAGATGTTCATAGATGAGTAAACAACTTCTATGGAATTTGAAATCCTGTGTTGAAAAGATTACTTAATCATTAATATTTAATATAAATTATAGGATGCTGTCTTTTTATTTCAGACACCTCCACATGCAGGCACTATAGTATCATGATTTGCTCATTAAACTTAATTTTTTTTTTCTAAAACAACAGCAAAACAGGCAATGTAATGCCATTTTCAAAATTTCATGCAACATTCCTGAACACCTCTGACATTAACATGATGGCACGACACAAAACGCCTGCCAAAGTTAGCAGAGTGAAAAAAGGTGTGGGGGATTTGCATGCCTCTCAGTTGTTCAAATAAATATACTGTCCTGGAATTCTGTAACACCCAAACTTCGAGTCCTGTGTTCAGAAGGGATACTGTCATAAACTTCTGTTTACTTGTGTGCTCTCAGCCTGGTTGGGAAATCATTCACTATCTCAGAAATCCAAGTTTGAATCTTATTTTGGGTTCTTCCCTCTTCCCATTGCACAACAAACAAGCAAACAGCCATTAATAGAAGTTGTATGCAAAGGAACAAGGAAATAAGCTGCTATTGTTCTGTTATCATTTTTAGGTAGAATTTTTATAAATCCATTTATTAGTTTAATTAGCATTCTGCTGTTTAAAGACAGAAATAAAACTTCTGATACTGGCTAACTGTTCATGGAGAAATTCTGGGCCACTTGGAATAGAGAGAGCTTCCCTCTCATTTTTGTCATCCAATTATATATGGAGTCTTTTTGCAAAATTTAAATAATTATTTATTTTAAATGTTTGTAGGTAAAATTTGACAAAAGTTCTTCATTTATAAATTAACTCTCACATCAGCTGAAAAAAAAAATTGGCAAAGTTTTTCTTCCTTTCCTGTCAGTAGAGTAAATGCTGAAGGGTTTACTTAGTAGTTGGTCATATTTAGAAAGTGTTTAATGAAATTATTAAGCTACTTCATCACAGTTTAGATCCCAGAACTCTCTATTCTTGGTTTTAACAGATAAAGTCATCTCAGGTTTAATTTCTTTAGCAACTTCACACCCTATCACTTTAACCTTAACCTTCTTAAATATTTAGAGGTGAATAATCGTTGTAATAATATTTGTTTGCATTTCCTTGCTCTCCCGCCGCCCCACTCCAGATGCTAAGATAGAGAGGTGGTAGAGTTGTCCAATTTTTTATAATGCTTTTTTTTTTTTTTTATACCACCTCGGAAGGCACTTGCTCCTATCTCGGGTTTACTATTTAGTATAAAGAGTTCCGATTTGGGTATATTTAAGAAAGACTCAGCTGTCAAAAGCAAAGAAACTGGGAATGGTGTTTTGACAACCATATAGTGTTAAAGGAAATACTGTAGTCTGAATAAAATTGCTTATGTTCTCCAAAACAAGAGTAATATAAAAACACTTTTTTATTTATATGGAAAAGCAAAAGCAGAAATAAATTCCAAAGGTTTCCCTTTCTTTAAGAAATTCTGAGAGAACTGCAGTCGCCATCTGTTAAGGGTTGGGAATTGAGCAAGAAGCCACATTTTGAAGGAAAATGAGAAGAAAAGATAAGGGAAGTCTGTGTCTTCCCCACACTCCTCCTCCCCCTCGCCCAGGTCAGCGCCCCGCACTCGCCCCAGCTCACCCCGGTTAGATCTGTCCAGAAAAGTCCGTCAGGATCCTAGCCCCCTCCCGCCCCTGTGGGCCTGTTAACCCGGAGCAGATCTGGGAAGGGAAATGTGGCTAATATCTCTAGCAGCTGTCAGAGGAGGGACCTTCCTTCAAAGGGACTGGACAGGGATCCTCCACAAGTTCCCCACCAGTCTTGCAGGTCAGCAATTTGATAAGGAGCCTGGACCTCCGCTGCAAGTTGCCACTGTGTTAGAAGGGCCGGTGTCTGGGGCGGGGGCGGTGTTCGGGTGTGCGGGCTTAGCGGCCGCAGCCGGGCATGGACTAGCCTGGGAGGAGGCAGGCGGGGGCTTCGGCAGGCGCAGGGCGCGTGCAGACTCTGCCCCTGGGCGCCGGCGGCTCCGGCCCTCACCTGGCCTTCTCTTTGCGCGCGCAGCGGCGCGCGTGCGCGCGTGTGTTAGACAGACGGACGTGTTTCAAACCGACGGGGTGAGCAGGGGGAGCCTAAGAGTCGCTGGAATCAATAAGGGTGTCGTGCGCGGTCGTGGAGCTCGCTCCGTCGGGGCCGGGCTTGAAGGAAGCTGCGGCGCAGGGAAACTGCGGGTCTGATGGGGGAGGCCGGTCAGATTGTGATGAGAATGGAGACCGTCCGGGCAGTGTTTGAAGGGAGGTTTTAATATTAATAGTTTCGGTGTAGAGACAGAAGGGAGATTGCGTCTACGGCTCCTCGGGGCAGACTCTGGGTGACAGCGATGATGGATGATCCAGCAGAGCCCAACAGCTCCTCCCCTCCAGCCCCAACAGTGTCAAAGCTACTTTACTTGAAGCTTTAGAAATAAAATAAATAAACAGCATCCCCCTTCCCACTCTTCATACATCTCCATCCCCACACCCCCCCCCTCACCGTTCCCCGACGTCGATTTATGGATCATTATGAATCAATTGCTGTTCTCAATACTTTCCCATTGGCTTAAATGAAACAGTCCAAAGATGAAAACGTGGGGTTCGGTGGGGATTTTTTTTTTTTCCCCCCTGACAGGAACAATCGCAAAATCCATTATCTCATAATGAGAGGCACTGGGTTAGGAGGTGAAGCGAAAGGAAGGGTCACCCAGTAAATAAGTGGGGAGAACGCAGTGAGGGGGTCGCCCAGCTGCCGTCTTTGTTCAGTTGGGTCTGTGGGTTTGGTTTGTTTGTTGTTTGGGGCTTTTGGAACGGGGGTGGGGAGGTGGGAGGAGACCCTCGTGAGAATGAGAGGCCCACAGGTTTGTAACCTAATTATTTAACTACTTTGGAGACATCTATCTGAACGTGTGTCTCGGCAAACACCAGAGGTTGTTGGTAGAGAGATCACGCACGTTGTAAAGGTGTGGAGGAATGAATGGGTCGTCCGCAGGACGGATTTTCACTTTGTTGTGAGCAACTGGGAGAGGTTTGCTGCTGGAAAGAGGGATTCTCCCTCCCGCGACGCCCTCCTGCGTCCCCGCCGTGGGCTGTTTTTGTCGCTGGGACGGGTTTGGGTCTGGGACCGGCCGCCCCCGGCCGCCCCCGCCCCCACCCCGGCCGCCCGAGGCTTTTCTTCCCTCTCTTGCCCCTTCCGCGGCGGTGCCCGAGCTTCTCTAGGTGTTTCTATGACTACATTGTGTGGGGGGGAGGGTCAGCTGTGGGGGTTGCCCGCGAGAGGGCCGTTCCTGGGCGATCATTTATCAATGTCACCCACATAATGATTCTCTCTGCAGCCTCCTATTGATGAAGATAATTACATTAGCTCAGAGTGACTGATCAATGAAAAACCACCACACAAAAACTTCTTTACTCCTCTATAATACCAAAAACCGATACAGAAATAACGTAGAAAGCCTGATTTTCTTTCCTTTCCCTATCCACCAATGGATTCTGCCCCCCACTCCCCAAAACAGGACGGGGGAGTAAAGTAAGAAAAAAGACCCAGGTTTATTTTGTTTAGAGGAGGATGCGATTTTGTCCGTGAATGCATTTTCTCTAAATGTGTTGGCTTCATTCCTCCATTGGTACAGAATATCAACGGACTTGCTAATGTGAGTTGCTTTTAGACTGGTCTGTGGTTTTCCGTTCTTTTTATTTCTTTTCTCCCCTTTGGACTTTATTTTTTTCTATTTCAAAAAAAAAAGAGACAATTATTTTATAAATAACTGGAAAAGGAAATTACTCTAGGTCCTCTTTTTTTTTTAAGCGTTTGCCTAAGTCGGGTTATCTTTTGTCTTTATCACTTCATAAAGTAGTGCAATTAAAGATGTGATGTTGCATAGGTATAATACGGTGGATCCATAACACGGCGACATAATACGTTATATTCCCGCCTGAAAGTTTGCAGCTAAATTACGATTTCGCTTTTGCTAGACTTAAAAATCAATATTTTCTCAATTAAATAGAATTTTAATGCTTTACTTGCGAGTTGTTAAAGGCGCTGTAAATTTTATTGTTATGTATCTTCGGAGTAGATGCTGGAGGAGACCGGTTGATTCTCGTGGTCTTTTTTTTCTCTCAAAGAACCTAGCCCAGGAACCTCCAGAGTGTCAGATCAAATGCAAGCAACAAAGGTAAGGAGGGTTCCTAGAGGGAAGGGGCTAAGGGTGGGGAGCCCGCCAGGGGAGCCCTCCAGCGCCAGAGGCCATTGTCTTGTATATTTTCACCTCTCAGTGTCCCGCCTCCTGAAAGTGACAGAAGTGTCCATTTTACTCTAATCTTTCTCAAAGAGGAGCACGTTCGACTCCCATCTGTTCCCTGACAATCAGAAAGCAAGCTAAATTTGGGGAGCATTCTAGATTCTTCCCAGTGTCCCCCACTCTTTTCTGTTTCCTTTCCTTCTGTCACCAAAATGTAACTCCAATCTAGTTCCTTCACGAATTCTGCCATATTTTATATGCGTTCTGGCCTCTTATGTCAGAACTCACTCCCCACCCTCAAGAGCAGCTCACTGTTTACAGATGTTTTCTCCTTCCACACGTCCCACCTAGTAAAAGTTCCCGCAGAGAATTAACTGTGGTGTGTTAATAGCCCAGGTCTGCTACTGCTGTCCCCTGCAAAGTTGAAATCTGGTAAGGTGAGGAATGGCATTGAACTAACGCTGGAGAGCAGCTCCAGGTGGGCAGAAGCCCAGAGACTTGAAAATTCCAGGCCCAGGGACTTGGTGGGAAGCAAGGTTGTGAAACTTTTAGATTGCAAGGTGAAAAGGAGGATAAGAAAATGAGGCTCCAAGGGTACCAAATAAGAGAAGAATTGAGCCAGGCAGAAAAAGAAAAAAAAAAAAAAAGACGGGCCTTTGGGACCTCTTTATAATTTAAAAATAAATAATAATGCAGGGAAATTGAATACCTAAGGCTTGCGATTAATTTTTTTAACCCAATGTCTAAGGACAAGTCCTCTGAGGTGCCAGCAAGGGCTAGATTTCCAAATGGAACTACTCACAAAGTTCCTTTGCAGTTAGTTCCCTCTTGAGTTAATTTGCTGGGAATGAGAAGACGAGGGGAAGGACTCTGTGTGTGGTGGACCAAGGGCTTAAGGAAGAGTATGGTGGGAAGGGGCACCTCGCCATAATGAGGCTGCTGTTTTAAGCTTGAATAGAGAAGGGGTAGGGGGAAGGATAGAGAAAAAGGCACACACCACCACAATGCACTTTAAAATAATTCTCACCTATCTGCCTTTCTTTTTCATTTTACTCACATACACCATCAAATGTTATACATAGGTGGTGGGAATTTCTAGTTCATCATCTTTTGTCCGGAGACCCACCGGATTGATTCCCCTTCTCTTAGATTCCTGACATGTAAGCCTAGACCATGGCCTTTTTATCAAGTGAGTGGGGCTTTGTTAATGTATTTGTACTTTTCTGCTTTCAGTCTAAGTTTCTCACTTTGGCGGAAGGAGGGGTGCAAGAAAGGAGGGGGAGGGGAGCGGAACACAAAGACTTTATCTCGTTCTCACCAAGCAGGTTTCAAAATAGGAACTTAATGGGGAGAAAAAAGAAAGAATGGACAAAAAATAAAGAGGGGGTGGGGACTGTTTATCACAACAGGTTTACTTGTCTGGAAGGAAGGTGATTCTATGATTTTTTTCCCCCCTTTGAGGATTCTGATTTCTTCATATTGAAACATTTTCAGATTTCAATCCTTTAGCAGACAAAACCTCAATATAAATATGACATGGGCCACTGGCAAAAAAACGAACTTAAACTCAGTGCTAAGAGAGGAGGGGCAGTGGGGAGCAGAGAGAACCCTTTCTGATTAATAACTAGCAGGGTAATGTTGAGGGCTTTTTCTGCCCGATTGCCTTTTTGAATTAGAGCCGATTTCTTCACACTTCAATAGTGCCTGTCTCCTTTAAAATGACTGGCAGATTTGTTTCTCTTTTTTCTCTCCCTGAGACTTAATGATGTAAATTTTCTAATTAGTTAAATCATATTGCTTAAAGGCCTAATATTTACGGTGTAAGAAACGATCATCCTGATATGAACCTCTCGAAATATTCGGAGAAATAACATTTGACTTTTAGGTTGAGGGATGAGAGAGGAGGAAGGGCTATTACAGGAAGCTGTTTAGAGGAGAGAAGGCACGGACCCGGCAACATGTTAAATTAATAGTTGAAGTTGAGCTGGGCTCACACCCCAAGTCCGCTTTTATTTTTCAATCAGCGAAGATTTAATTGGCAGCCCTCAGGCCGGGCGATCTGATATTTTCTCATTAGTTTCCCATCACTAATCTTGAGCGTTAGATTGGCTTAAAGGTTGTCAACATTTGACCAATTTTATTTAAGGGGAAAAAAATCACGCATTATGGCTCCGGGATGTGAGATCTGCAAATAAATCCTGCTTGGATCAGCGGAACTAACAGGCGAAAAAAATGTTGACTATTCGTCGGCGCATTTAATAAGTTGCATTAATGTATATCAAGGCTAGGGAGAGAGATTATACATGTGCTTCATAGATGCAGATGAAAAGGGGTTGATGGGGAGGGGGGTGCACTATAAGCGGAGTGGGGAGGTAAAGCGAGCCGTAGGTATGTTGCCTAACAGCGGGTAAATAACCCAAGTGGAAGAGCTGCTGAGGGTTTAGGAGCTACACTCCCCCCGCCCCCCTTCCTTTTGCAGCTGCGTAAAACTGCAAAGCCTGTCTTGTAGCGCCAAGCGGCTCGGCTGTCTGGTCCAGAGATAACATAAGAGCGCCCCCTGCTGGCTAATGGAGTAGACGGCTGCGCGTCAGCCCCCTGCGAAGCAAGTCGTGTTTTTCTGCGCTCCCCACCCCCGCTCCGCTCGACTGATTCGCTTCACCACCCCCACCTCCGTTCTGCAAAAGAACCCCGCGGTAGGAGAATAGTTTGTCAAAGCTGAACATTTAAGTGAATATATGAGAAAAATAATAATAACATACGAAAAATAAAATTCAAACCCCCACCTTCACTTGGCCTCCAGGGAATAAACTATCAAATGACTCAGAAAGGGACAGGTATTCTTCTAAATCTCTTTATTTTCCGGGGTTTTGCTGTGACTTGTTTGTTTCTGCCGAGCTGTAGATTTCGAGTCCAAGGAAATATGTTTAATAGATGCTGTAGAAGTTTTTTTTTTTTTAATGGATATCTGATGGGAAAAGAGGCCAATACAAAACATTTTACAGCCTTGCAAAATTAAACTCCCGGGAACTCTCACTATTTCAGTAAAGTCCCAAGAAATCGCTTTCGGAATTCAGACAGTTGCTTGTCTTGAATGACCCTTCGCTGCACCGCCAAGAAATCTCGGCCCCTGTCTGGGTTTTGTTTTTGCTTTTAAATAGAGAATGTGCTTGAAAGTTGTCTTCGTATCTACCTACCTATCTACACACACACACACACACACACACACACACACACACAGGTCTTTTCTCCAAAGGTCCTTCTTTCTCCGCTGTGTTCTCAGTTTTGCTGGAAACGGAAAGGAGAACTGAAATGCACCAAAATAAACTGCCACTGTCCTTGACACTTGATCTTCCCCGGGTGCTTCACGCCAGTGCAAGGTGTGGGACTGGTATTAAATGAGAGTGCTGGGGTTTTCAACCTTTTCGGTGCACAGAGGCGCTTTCTTGGCATCCCAGTGCATCTTCCCGAATGTTAACCACGGTACGACGAGGGCGCGCAGGCAGCGAGAGCCGGGACAACCTCGGGTCGCAGACCCGCCACCAGCCTCTCTTCCCGGGGAAACGCGCTGGCCGAGCAGCTCTGACCGGAAAGTCTTCTGACCACAGCCAAATCCCACCGAAAGAGCGTAGATCTGTAGTGAGGAACGACTTTAGTTTGTAGGGAGTTGGGGGGCGGGATGCTGTTTGAAGGTACCTGACTGCGGGATTTTGTGAAAACTGCTCTGAGAAATGAGGGGAAGAAACCGCGGGCAGGGAGGACGGCAAGGGAAAGGTGGGTCTCTTGTTCATTTCTTGCCAGAGGATCAGGACCTTAGAGTTTGAAAATCCGTTCTCTTACCTCACTTCTCCCTAGGCTCCCCCGCCCCGCGTCACGCCTTCTCCAATCCTCCTCTTTGGGGATGCTCCGGGAAGGGCAACTTCCCGGGGACTTGAGGGGACCAGCGCTCCTAGGGCAAGGCGGAGGCAGCCCGGGCTGATGCCAGTGAAGGGATGTCTCAGTCCTCCGGTTGTGTTTCAAGAATTGCTGGGGCTATTATGACAACTGAGGTAAAGTTAAATATTTATACTCCAACGTGTTCTCATTATTTTTTTATCTGTTTTGAAGACATTCGGTGCTTTCAAACCTACTTTAAACATAAATCCTGGTCTGGCTGAAGCAGAACCTGTCTCCTGTCACTGAAGTTGACTTTTGGAAAAGTCTTCATTAAGCTCAGAAGTGAAAGGAAAGTTATCTGTAAACGATATTAGTTTAAATATATATGTGGATGTGTACATAGAGTTCATTTAAATATATGTGTGGATGTGTGTATATGTAGCACACATATTTTATATATCTATTTCCACCTAGTTATAATAGAGAAAAGGAAGCAAGTGCCCCCCGCCCCTTGCAGCTGAATCCAAATAAAAATAATTCCAGGAGATATTCTCACAGAAAAAGAAAACATGAAAATCTCATTGTATTTGTCTCAGTTCGGCTTAATGAAATTTGGAGACATTGACAGTCTGGTCAGTGTTCTAAGTAAATTAATACAAAGGTCCTTAGGAAGAGACCAAAAACACCTCTTGCCATTAATCTTAAACCACTTGAAGATTATGATTAAATGAATGGGATCACTAAGCATTATCATCTCAAATAGCTATTAACTGTCTCCACCCTTTTATTGTGGCAACAAAATAAACTCTCCACTAGGAATGATGTTTCTTCCTTTTTATCTTTGTTTTCTGTTTTGCTTGAAGGGCAAAGGAGGGAAAACAGACTCCAAGAAAACCATCTCAAAAGTCTTGGATTTGCTGCTCTTAAAAGGCTGCTGTTCATTTCTGACTTCCTCATCTTTTGCTACAAAGGAAAAAGGAATCTAATGATGTGTCTACATTTGATGAGAAAAAACACTAACAACAGTGAAGGTGCACTTGTTTTATTTTCTTTTTCCCTGATTTTTTTTTTAATATCCTCTAGTTTAGCAGGTTGAAAGCTGTGGAGATGTAAAAGGATGTTCACTTGCCCACATCTATTCGCTGACTTTCATCACTTGAATTTTGTAGGATTTTTTTGTCAAATAGAAGTTATGGGAAAGAGAATTAGACACTTGCCAAGGGACAACAGTATTATACACTTGCAAGTAAGCTCCACCTAATCCCGTATTTGAGTGCTGAGGGGGTGTGCGCTATTTTCCTTTAATAAACCTCAAAGCCCTCATTAGACATAAAGAGGGGTGAGAACTCTATTACGGGGCATTCTGACAAAAAAGGAAGCAGTGCATCTCTGCTCGTAGAGCCCTAGGAAAGGATACCCGGAAAAAATGCCAAAGCCGTCATGTTTTCCTTTAGAGCCCTGAAGTTGGGCAGACTTCTCAGAGAAACACAGAGTAATTAACATTTTACAAAGCAAAATGCTGAAACGCAGGGTGGTGGCTAACAATAAATAAATAAATAAACCATGCTAAAAATTATTCTTCAAACCCTATAAATTTTCAGATGCCACGAAAAATCAATGGAAACGCACCCCCTCCAAACTGAGCACAGAGCTCTCCTACCCTGGAATTGGAGATCCCCCCTCGGCTGGAGCTCTGGGAGCTATTACCCTGAGACCACAGGCAGGGGAGGGAGTGTGGCCCCTGCCCCCTTCCCCACCTGTTCCCTCCTCCCCTCCCTGAGGCTCAGGACAGGCGGGGAACTGTGCTCCCAATCATCAAGGGGTACTGTGAACTGAGGCTCCTACTAAACCAAGGAGGAAACCCCACCAGCACCCCAGAAGCCGAAGACCCCGCCAAAAGGAAGAGGTCCCCTGTCCCAGGCACACGCAGCTGCCCGCCCAGTCCCGGGCCAGGCTCCAGGTGCCCGGGTGGACAAAAGGATCCTAGGCCACGTTGGTCCTGGAGCAAGTGTGAAATGCAATGGAGGGGAAGAGTGTGTCCCCTCTGCACGCTCTGGTGTGTGTGTGTGTGTGTGTGTGTGTGTGTGTGTGTGGAAGAGGTGTGCACTGTAGAGCGGGCCTCTGGCGGCAGATGTCAGCTGGGGATGTTCACTCACGCAGCTTCGGGGGCCACAATCCCTCACCTCCCCGTGTCTCCCACCTCCCCCACCCCACCAGCTCTCCAAGCCCGGGTCACACCTGCAGAGGTGTGGTGCCTTCCCTGGAAAGCGCCCGAGGAAAGATCCGAGGAAGAGAGGCGTCCGGGGAGCAGGGGAGGGGCTGCGAAGAAAGAGGGTACCTCCGGAGCTCAGACATCCCTATCTTGGAGTAATTGTCATCACTCTCAATCTTTCCACCCTGACCTACGGTTTCCAAAAAAGCAGAGATGGATTCGCGGGAAAATCGGGTTTCTGAAAAACGTCGGGGGTTTGACGCAGGCTTCGGAGACCTCGCGCAGGCTTTGCTTAGATTCAGAAGTATGATTTTAATTTTCTTAATGAAGGCGCGCTCTAGAGCTCAGCTGGTAATGGCTATGCTGAGTTTAATAGACTTCTGTCGAACAGAAAAAGACGGATAACTATCGGTTATAAGTAATCTGCTCTAATGCAATTATTTTCCCGGGTTCGAATGTCGTTTGTGTGGAGAGGGCAGGAGTGAATTAGGGCCCCGGGGAGCGCGGACGCGGGGCGAGGAGACGGCCTGAAATACGAGCCAAACCTGTTTTGTGAGATGCACTTGGGTTTGGGGGTCGGGGTCGAGGGCTTCAAAGCCCTTGGTCTGCACGTGTGAAAATCTCTCCGTCTCTGTCTCTAGCCTCCCTCCCATCCCCCCCAACCGCAGTCTTCCTCCTCCTGCATCTTGCCATCCCTCCTCCTGTCTCCATTTCTCCTCCTTTTCTCTTGTAGCTTTCTCTTCCCCTCCCTCCTCCTCTCTCCCAGAGTTAATGTGAACTTCCTTTTCTCCTCCTCTGTTTCCTGTGTCTTAGTATTTCAGGCAGATCTCTTAGGACCAAAGTATTTTTCCAAAACACACTCATACAGAAGTAGGCTCTTGGTCTGTGTCAGCCTTTCACTCTGAAATCCAACAGAATTGGGGAGTTTAAGATATTGATGATGCCATGTATAGGCACATGGTAATATACAGGTGGGATTATTTCTATCCAAATACAGAGCCAGATCCAGGTCACTGTCTAAAGTAGCCCCATCTTCACTCTCACACAAATTGTCATTTGTGGTAGTTTTCATTTGAAATTACCCAAACTCTTCTTAGCTCTCCACTTTGCCTGGTAAATATAATCTCAGGCAAACGTGACTTCAAAAAATAAGTCAATGTAGCTCATAATTTCAGTTTTTATAGAAAACAAGCTGAATTGGTAGAAGGCAAGCCTCAGGCACTCACCTAGATGAAGGGTTTGAAGGCAAGGCAGGCCCTCAGGCCGGTGGGTGAGGCAGTCCAGCCGGGCACAAACCAGGCACCATGGAGCCCAGCCCTGCTGGCTGAACCTCTGTACACGGCCACTCCAGCCCCACTTTCCTGCCAGCCTCTCTCTTCGGGTCCTGGGGAACAAAGAAATTTCTTGAGACTGACAAACAAAAAGGGATAAATGAACCCCAAGCTATCTGTGTCTATTCTAGACCTGTGAGGTGAAGCCAGGGTAGCTAACTGGGTCTGGTGTGTCTCTTGGTTCCACTGATCGCCTTGGTCTGCGGTTCTTTAGACTTTTTTCTTTCTCTTCCCATTTTCCTCTCCCTTTTTCTCTCCCTTTTCCTTGTTCCCTCTCCTCCCTCCTTCTTTCTGTTACACACACACACACACACACACACACACACACACACACACACACGAACGACTTAGGCACACATCACAGAAACAGCCACAAAGCTCAGTAATTATTATCTCCTCTCCCTGCCCTTGGAGAAGGAACTGGCAACCCACTCCAGTGTTCTTGCTTGGAGAGTCCCAGGGACGGAGGAGCCTGGTGGGCTGCCGTCTATGGAGTCGCACAGAGTCGGACACGACTGAAGTGACTTAGCAGCAGCAGCAGCAGCTCCCTACCCTATTCTCTTGCCTCTGCAGCCACTCTTCAATAACGGGAAAGGAAAAACATCAAACCTCTTTGCAAGGTGCCCTGAGGTGCCTCTGGTGAGGAAGAGCACGGATGGTGCCCACAGGAACTTGGGGTGTCCTGCAGAGCGAGGTTCCCGTTGCTCAAGGTCTCGAGGAGGACACCACCTACAACCTGGGAGTTGTGGGTGGGAGGGGAGCGCTGCTTTTCACTCTTCTCTTCTTGTCTTCCCCTGGGTTCTTCCCTGACTGCTGGGAAGGGAATTAGGATGAGATCGTCAGGTCCCAACCACTCCCTGGACTCAGAGAAGCAGAACAGAACAGACACCTCCTAGTTGCAGAGCAGTGACTGCCAGTGGTCCCACACTGGTGCGCGAGAAAGTCTGCAGCCAGAAGGGCGGGTGCCTCAGCTTCCTGCATCGTCCATTAAAAATAGGGAAGATCGCCAGGCAGTGCTCAAGCCCAGTTGCTCCAGCACCGGCCCGCTCCATCAGTCTCTGCTGGGATGGGGGTCTCAAGGCCGTGGGGTGACTTCTAGTGATACCAGGGTGGAAGACCTGCCTCTAGCTCCAGGAGTAGACTTGGAACCAGAAAAAAGAGTGACTGTCAGAGCACCCCCCTCCCCCAATCCTCACCCCTCATGGATGAAATCACTCTGTCATCCCTGGATCTGTCATCCTTCGAAGGCTTCCCTGTAGGAAACTGCCATGTTGTGTGGTTTTGATGACCTAGGAGAGCAACAGCAAAGACCCAGGAAGTCCCCACAAGCTTCAGTGGGTCTAAGTCTGCTTTGGAACAGATTCTGGGAAAAGAGAAGAGAGAGACTCTACTATCCAACAGTGAGTTTTCCAAGATTCCGCTCGGCCGAAGAAGGCTGAGAAGGGCTTGGGAGCAAGCCAATTGCCCCCCAGACTCCCCAGGAAGAAACCTGGCCAGAGTAAGACTCGCAGCCCCGAAACCCACTGAGAACTCTTTACAAACATGTCTTTGACTCCCAGCCTGGGCTGCTGGTAGGAGTCTGTGGGCCCTCACCACCCGGTGTCCCCCCTGAAGCAGCTGACAGATTAGGGCTGGGGGAACATGAGGAGGCCTGGTTAAAGAACTAGGTGAGCATCTTTCTGCTTTACTCCCCTCTTTTAAATGTCAGTAGACAGAGGCAATGGATTAAACATGTGATTATATTCATGCAGAATTAAGGTGTAAAACTTAAAATGTACACCGTGTTTAGACATTTTTAAGGGACTGTCCTAAACATGATGTGCTTTTGTGGGACAGGACACTTAAATATAAGCTTTAAGGATAAAGAACATGAAGAGTGCCTAATGTCCCCTTATGTCACCTTCACATAAATAAAAGGGGGGAGAGGTCTCAGTAAGGAAACTCAAGCAACAAGAGCTCCTAAAACAATCTAACCCATTCACAAATATAACACAGTGTCGCATTTTTAAAGTAAGTTCCCCTTAAGGAAAGTTAGAGGCAAATAGCTGACTACAAAGTTTAACTTTTCTCATTTACTCATAGACCCAGGTGTCTTAATTCTAAAACAGATTGAATAATCTGAACAGAGGGGTAACGTTGCCAGCCCCCACACCTCCCATCCCGCACCCCACCTCCCCGCCACAGAGCAAGGGCAGTTGTTAATACTAGACGCTTATCCAGCGGCCTTAGGACTTTTGAATGTTGAAGTGAAAGTGTAAATAGAATAAGGTCACAGGTGATTGACAAGTTCAAGTTACTTAGCTCAATTATCAAAATTTTATTTCTAAATTATGTTCAATTTGATTTTCCTGCTTTGCTATAAATGACCTTCGAAAATCCAATGGGAGCAGACATTTTGCACCACGTCTTGTGTACCATGATTTATTTGTAAAGTCATTTTGTGATGTATGCCTCTTTTAATGTTTCTGTGGAGACCAAGTCTTTCCATTTAGAAACACAGCGATCAGTTTAATGCAAAGGCAGTCACTTTAAAGACACAATGATCACTAAATCTGAACAACTTTTAAAAATGTTTCTAAATTTGTAAACTGCAGGCAGAACCCATAGTGTTTAGAATCTAAATCCCTGGATATTAGCATGCTATATTCAATGTCCATCCATCTAAACAACAGATAAGAGTGCAATTTGTAAATATATACCCTACAACTCACTTTTAACATACTATCACAAAGTTCTCCTATGCATTTATTTAATAGATAACGGAGCTCTTCAGATCAAGGCTCAGGCCGCCACATCTGGAAATGCTTCCCTGTCTCTAATCTGCTGCCCCCTCCCCACCATCACTCCCTCCAGCCACCAGTGAAATAGCTAAAGCCTCTTCTTCCACTATTATATGATAACATCAGTTTTTAATCAGTGAGAGGCACTCCTATTTAAATTTACAGGATGACTCTTTATTTCATTTATCTTTTCTTTGGGAGGAAAGTGAAATAAGAGCACCACCCTTATTAATTATAAGATTGATGGGGTGAAAAAAGCCAACTGAATTTGGCTTGCAAATTATTAGTTAGAGGTATGAATATTTATGACTGTGCCAGGAACTGCAGTCATGAACCCTGGGTATCAAGCTTGGGAGACAGTCAAACCAGTGCATTCAGTGAGGGTTCAGTCTCCCCAAATCTGACATGACATAAATGGAAGCTTCTAAATTAGACCCAGGGTGGGCCCCCATCAAATGCCTACCTTTTTTTTTTTGGCTAATCTTGCTAAATATGAACTTAAATCTAGTGGCCTCTATTATAAAATTTAAAGATATCTTTTAAGATGAAAACAGATACCTATACATTTTGTGAGGAAAATCTATGTACTTTTCCCACTTGATATTCATTTATGTTTTAAATTGAATATATCTACAAAATACTTGTGACACACATTTTAAAAATTTCAAGCTTCTTTGTTCAGTGTAAAAATCCTGAAAACCTAAAATATCCTAGATGTAAAGAGGATTTAAATAAATACAGTCTAAGTTAGATACAGAAAGAAAAAAAAAAAGAGAGGGGAAAAGAAAACAGCAGTGGAAAAGAGATGAAAAGAAAAGCATTCTACCTCTTTGCTTTTTTTCCCTTTACTGCACCAGACTTTCTCGTGTTTTAGTCCCAAATTGAGGCAATTTAAATGCAAGGTGAGGAAGAAAGGGTCAAGGTAAAAAGGGAAAGGGTTATGACAAGGACTTAATAATTGAATAAAAAACAAACCATGCCCTCCTCTTTTCCTCCTCTTGATTCTACATTAGAGGGTCTTATAGTGCTTTGGAGGAGGAGCTGAGGACTTGAGATTCAGTGAGCTAAACTCTGGTTTCACCACTGACTTCTTTTCTGTAACAGAATTGTTGAGTAGGGGCCGACCCAATCTTGTGGAAGTAGTTCACTCTGACATCAGAGCCAGCTTAGCACATATATTTTGAAAAGGAAGACAAGTTGTTTTCAAAACAGAAATGCTAAGCATTCTAAAAAGCATAAGCAATTTAAAAAATGCTCTTCAAATTTTCTGAAAAACTCCCAACTACATATATATATGTGTGTGTGTGTGTATATATATATATATATATATATATATTTACATACATAAACACATTTTTTTCACAATTGGAAGTGGATATTTGTGCTAAATTGATGCTTTATGTATATCCTGTCTCAATTTGTCTCTTCTCTGTAAGGATATAATTTTTTTTAAGGAAGCGATACCACTGACAACAATTTACTTAAATTCACAAACCTTGAAATGGATGCATCTCCTATCAATCACACTCAGTAGCTACAGTAAAACACATTCAACATTTGTATATCAATAGTGGCACACAGACAAATCTGTTTTGTTCAATTTAAATGCTCTTCAACATGTCATTTCTTATTTTTCTGGAACATGTCCTGTTTCAGCTGATTGTTAAATCCTTAACCTAATAAAAATTCAAAATAGAATATTTACTTGTCATGGATTTCGGAGGTGAAAGGTAGGCTTTGGGGACAATCTGACCAACTCCTCTTATCTTTCCAACAAAGAACTAGAGGTCTAAAGATGGCAACGGATCCATCCCACTCATATAACTAGCTAGCTCTAGTTTCTGGACACGATCCCAAAGGTCTTGAGGTTGATTTTTCATATGAGAGGATTCTTCCCATTTTCTGCCCTTTATATTAGAGCAGTATTTATAATACTACACACAGACTTTTCCACTAATATTTTTCTTCCCAGCAAACTGACAATGGAATTCTTGTTAAAATAATAATAAGATATCGACTGCTCTGTTTGCCAGTATGAAGATTTGTTGTTGATCTGTGATGTCTGTATTGATTAGGCAAGAATGAGGTCTCTCCTCTACCTGAAGGATAAATAGATCCCAGGATTGGCACAAAAACAAACTTTGTATTAATAGAAACTCTAACCTTATTGGTTACACATCAGCTCAATCAAGCTAGAAACAGATATAAATAGGAATAACTGAGAACAGTGCTTCAAAATCTCCAAAAATGTTCACTAGGGATATTTAAACTGAATGAGCGTTCCTTGACTTCAGCACTGCAGGACAGCTCAGTCAGGTCCGACTCTTTGCGACCCTGTGGACTGCGGCGGCACGCCAGGCTTCCCTGCCCATCGCCAACTCCGGGAGCTTGCTCAAGGTCGTGTCCAGGGGGTCAGTGATGCCAGGTTCAGCACTGGCAGCCTGATTCTAGGTAAGCTTCCTGCCTGGCTGTTCCATTCACCCCAAACTGAATCCTACACGTGCTTCATCTTTTCTACATTAACGGGAATCCTATTCATGCCTGAGATGATCTTATATTTATGATGGCCTCTTCTGTCAAATTGTTATTTCTGTAGCTTGCTGTCAAAAATGCCACTCCAAGTTTCCTCTCCACCTCTCTTTACCCTCTGTCATAGTAACTTGGAAGGTCTAATCCAAGCGGAATTTACTTCACCTATAAAATAACAGCAAGGAAAACTTTTTTCACTTATCCATCTCTCCCTTCTCCCCACCCCCAGCTTTTCCTTCATTCTGTGTAAGGTTCATTGTTTCTTCTTGTGATAAAATTGTTCATCCAAGCAGTTTCTCTTAAGGTTCAAAAACCTAACTCTTGTGAGGAAAGTTTATGTATAAATATGTTCAGCATATTTTCTAAGTCCATACTGCTTGATACTTAAGCACGAAAGGAAACAACACTAAAATGAAAATGCCTTCCAGTTAAAGAAAGTTCTCAAGCATAAATAGCAGATATTTAATTTTGAAAATATAAAAAATAAAATATGGAACTTGTTAGCATTTACAACTCCTTTCTTTATCAGTGTGGCCTCCTTTTTGCTACATTTCCATTTCATTATTTTTGCATGAATATGATAAATGGTCATTAAATCTAACCATTTTTATTTAATGTTCATAAAAACTGGTAGGTTTTCAAACAGATGTGGCCTGATATGGTTCAGTGAATTTAGTGGACTTCTCATATAAATGGAATAATAACCATACAGAAGATGAATTTTATACCCTTGTTTACCTCTTCTAGAACTTACCCTTATTATAATTACAAATAGTGTTTATGTATTATGCAATATATATACCTTTGTCCAGACACTGCACAAACCTTAACTTGATCACTGCCATCTAGACATTATAATTCAAGATAGCACTGACACCAAAAAATAGAGAGAAATGTGGACATATAGTAGACGTGGCATAGTTATATATTCTTTTTTCTATAAAAAAGAAAATGTAATGAAGTTTGGCTTGTGATTGAACAAATTTTATCTTCTTTCCACTTATTTTTCTTTCAGACTCGAAGTGTTTGGAAAAGAAATAGTTCATTTCATTTGTTTTCTATCAATTAAGGATAATGTTGAGGGATAACCCTTCCCCTTTTAACTTTTTAAAAAGAGGTCAGCAAAGAGAAGAAGCTGGCGGTCAGAGCTGCTAAGTGCAGGGGCTAGGCAGATTTAACTAATAAAGGCAGGAGGGCCTGGTGGTATAAGACAAACCTTTACAGTAAGACTGTCTGGGTCTAGATGCTGGCTCAGTCACTAATTAACTATGTGACCTTAAGCAATAACTAACATTTCTAAACTTTTCATAGGGCTATGACGAGATGGTCAAATGAGTTGATGCGTGAAGGAATTTATCTAGTATTTGATTCATGGTGCGTGTGTGTGCATGCACAGTCTGACTCTTTACAACCCTTTGGACTGGTAGCCCGCCAGACTCCTTTGTCAATGGGATTATCCAGGCAAGAATACTGGAGTAGGTTGCCATTTCTTCCTCCAGGGGATCTTTCCAATCTTACGGATCGAACTAGCATCTCTTGTGGCTTCTGCATTGGCAGGTGGATTCTTTACCACTGAGCTACCTGGGAAGCCCTGATTCATGGTCAGGATTCAATAAATATCAGTGGCCTCTGTTATTATTATTATTATTATTGGACTAGTAAATGCCCCACCCTCCCTCCTAGCTTGGATAGGACCATATATGAACAATCCATGAAATTTAGACCCTTTTACTTTTATTAATCATGTATCTAAACAATATTAGTATGGGCTTCCCTGTTGGCTCAGATGGTAAAGAATCTGCCTGCAGTGCAGATACCCTGATTTGATCCCTGGGTAGGGAAGATCCCCTGAAGAAGGGAATGGCTACCCACTCCAGTATTCTTGCCTGGAAAAATCCTATGAACAGAGGAACCTAGTGGGCTACATACAGTATATGGGGTTGCAAAGAGTCAGACATGACTGACTAACACTTTCCTCAATCCAATCAATTCCCAGAGACTAATAATTTTATCCCCTAAATGCATCTTTAACTTTTTTGTTTCCCTCTATCTCCACTACCACCACCAAGCTACTATTACTTGGACTTGGTAGTTGGGGGTTTTGGAGTCAAGTCTGGTTCCATCATATTCCTATTTTAAAGCCTTCAATGGAAATATACCATTCCTAGGATAAACTCTTAAGATTGATGGATTTTAGTCCTGTCGCTCATCTCCAGCCTCACCTGGAATCTCCTCATTCTCTCTGATCCAGTCACACTGTCCATCTCTATGTTGCTGTAATAGCCTACCCATAGGGTTCTTGCACTTCTTCATACTCTCTGTCTAAAAGGTTCTTCTCTTCTCTCCTCTGCCATCTCCCATCTCTAAAAAGGCTAACTACATGCCATTTCCACGGGGAAGCTTTTCTTGGTTATTCCCCCTCGAGATTAGGCTAGATTCTCTGTTCTCATAATACCATTAAAATTTTCTTCGAAGCATTATCACATTTACACTTAACCAATAATTAATCATGTAATTTTTGTTTAATGTCTGTTTCTCCTGCTGAACTGCCATTCCATAAGGACAAGGTCAGGTATGTTTGGTTCACTATGGTATCCTCAATGTCTAATAAATGTTTTTTGAAGGAAAAACATGAAAGTGAGGGAGCAGCTAAATAAGATAAAGCCTGGAAAGTGTCCACTGGATATAGCAACTAAGACGTCACTGGTGACCTTGGAGATGGTAGTTAAGGTGGCATGGTATGGGTAGATGGCAAATTGAAGTCAGTTTGAAGAGTGAAAGGAGGTGAAGAAGGAAGCAATGTCATTGTGAGCTAATTTCAAGAATCTTATTCACAGGAAAAATAAAAACAATACGACAATTGATAAAGGGAAGACGTAGGATCATGGGATGTTTTCATTTTAAAGAGAGAACTAAGCTTCTTTAAATGGTTAAAAAGAAAGCAGTAAAAGAGAAGATATACAGATGAACTGAGAAATAAGGGTATAGGAAAAAGAAGATACATTTTAATAGAGGGAGGTCATAGTACAAGCTGGGATCCAGAGCATAAGGTATGTTTTGTAAAAGTTAAAAGTTACCTCTTCATTGAGACAAGAGGAAAGGAAGGGAAGGTTGGTGTACAGATGGATTAAATAGAGATGTGGGGCCCAGAAGGTGACACGGGTTCTGCTTGATAGTCTGGATTTTTTTCCCAGATGTAGGAAGCACTCAGAGAAACGGGGAGGTGGGGAAACTATACAAAGAGAGGTACAAGCTTAGGATCACTGTTTGAGGAGAGTGGGAGAGGAAGCTGATGAGGATCAGGTCAAAAGACTGCTGAACCTTGCCAAGGGAGATTTGTGGTGCCAACCATCCATATCATTGTGTAATTTTCTCCAGAAGTGCTCAGCAATTTCACTGAAGGAGTGAGATGTGTGGATTCTTCCAAATCCAAAGAGTTTGCAGGGAAAGAGCAGTTAGGAAGTTGAGAATAGCGGTGGGGGGGTATTTGAATTATTGAGCCCACTGGGTCTAAATTGGATAAAGAAGGAAAGGAAGACATACAGTTGTGACAGACTGGGAGTAAAATCTGATACAGGGTTGGATGTTTTCTTGGAATAAAGGAACAGAGAGGCTCTGCGATCTAGGGGCACGTAGGAGAGTGGAGTGAGAGATTGTTGTGATGGAGTTTCAGATGCAGAAGTGGAATTTCCTGGGGAATAAATGGATCCAGATTGACCACAGCGGGTGGTGGACATGGTCTGAGGCACCTTTACGGCTGCCCTCCACGCTGACAGCACCCTCTCTTCTCTCACTTTATGCTGGAGATGCCTTTTATGCTCCCTCGGCCAGATCACTGAAAAAAGGGGGCCAAAGGAAAGAGTGGTGGGAGTATTTATTCACTTATTTTTTTGTCAGTTTAATTCCATTCACTTCTACTAACATTTAGTATGCAAATGCCAGGTGCCAAGGCATTGCTGTGGGGTGAAGAGGTTCAGTATTTCCTTTCAAGGTTTATCATCCTGCTAACTTTGTGGAGGGGAGATTTGGGGTGTGTGGGTGGGAAGACTGGGAAGAGAAACATGACCAGAAGCAGCATTTGTGGCTTCACTATTTAATAGCTCTATGTCCCTTGAGTATTTATTTAGCCTCTTGTGTCTTAGTTTCTTCATATGTATAATGGGAACACTAATAGTACCTATCTTGTAGGTTTGTTAGGAAATTATTTCTTTATCATGATGCCTTACAGATGCCATGGCTGGAACAGGAAAGGTACAAAATGAGATTGGAACATTTTGAGTATAAATGAGGAAGTGCTAACAAAAAAATGATGGGCGCCTGTCAAAAGACAGCTAGGAGCCAGCCTGAAACAGTTTCCCACCGGCCAAATCTGAGATAATTTGGGCATCAAAAATAAATTAGTAATTAATTTATCATTAGTTATTAAATTACCAATAATAAATAATAAATTAAGAATCTGTCAGTCTACAATAACAAATAAATTAGGAGAGGAAGTTCTTTTTTATAGTAGTATGTCCATTAATAAATGTAGAAGGGATGATGAAAAATTTAAAAACACTACTTTGCCACAATCATAGAAAAAAATAACTGAGGCAAGAACCATCAATGAATTCTAAAATTAGTGGAGGAAAGTTGATGAAGAATAAGATGTTCATATTATACAGAAGGACACTGGAGAAAATGGACAACACTTTCACCAAGTGATCAAAACTAACATCATCCCAAAACGCATGATTTGCTGTCAACATGATACATGGAAAAAGACACAATCTCACTTCTTTTTAATTTAATTTTTTTGGCTGCTATGCAGCTGGTGGGATCTGAGTTCCCTGACCAGGGATGGAACACGAGCCCTTGGCAGTGAAAGTGCAGAGTCCTAGCCACTGGACTGCCAAGAATTCCCACAACCTCACTTCTTAGTATTCCAGCCACAAATGCACAACCTAAATGTAGTCATCTGACACAGCACACAAGCCCATACTGAGGGACATTGTATAAAACAACTGGCCTGCATTATTCAAAAGAAAGGCCAAGGAAATATTCCATATTAAAGGAGACTGAAGAGAGGAAAATTGTGATTCATTGTCCTGGACTGGATTCTGTACTGGAAAAAAAAATACTGTAAATGACATTATTGGGACAATAAGAGAAATTGGAATGTGGTCTGTGGATTAGATAAAAGGATTCTATCAATATTAAATTTTCTAAATTTGATAACTACTATAGTTATGTTAAAAATATGGACTGAAATGTAAATAGATAAAGTAGCATAATATATACAACCAACCCTTAATTGTTTAGGAAAAATTATGGAGAGGAAGAGCGGGAGAAAATGGTAAGTAAGTCAAGTGCTGCGAAACTCGAAGAACTGGTGAATCTAGGGTAAGGGTGTACAGGAGATTTGTATATTTCTTGTGAATTTTCCATGTTTGAAATGAGTTAAAAGTAAAGTATAAAAATAAATGTAAAAAAGTCCTGCCATACTCTCAATATAACTTAATTATCTCCTCCCACTCCTCTCTCCCTTTCCCCGGACTTCCCTGGTGGTTCAGTGGTCAAGAATTCACCTGCCAAGTAGAAAATGCAGGTTCGTTCCCAGGGTCAGGAAGATCCCCTGGAAAAGGAAACGGCAACACCCTCCAGGTTTCCCAGGGCAACCCCCTCCCTTCCTGGGAAAATCCCATGGACAGAGGAGCCAGGCGGGCTACGGTCCATAGGGTCACAAAGAGTCAGACAGTACTTAGCAACTAAAAAAAACAACCTCTCCCCACTACCCACCCAGGAGCACCACCAGTTGGGACATTCTTGCAGTATTTGAGGTAGAAGTAGTGTGTGTGTGTGTGTGTGTGCGCGCGCGCGCGCGCGCGAGCGCTCATACATGTCCGACTCTTTGGGACTCCATACACTGTAGCCCACCAGGTTCCTCTGTCCATGGAATTTTTCAGGCAAGAAGTATTGGAGTGGGTTGCCATTTTCTTCTCCAGGGAATCTTCCTGACCCAGGGATTGAATGTGCCTCTCTTGCGTCTCCTGCTTTGGCCGGTGGACTCCTTACCACTTGTGCCACCTGGGAAGCCCCTAAGAGGTGATGGAGGACCTTATCTCACATATATGGCGTTGGAAATAGAGTAGACGAGAAATGTTCAAGCCAATGGCACCAGAAATTCTGGCAATGATGTGGGAGTGCTCCATGCCATGGAATGCCACATGCCACTAAATATATGACACATTGTCTCAATTGATGCAGCCCATGGCCAATACTTACCATGCAAAATGAAACTTTTGTGCTACACTCCTCATGTGCTACACTCCTTGCATTTCACCCAACTAAGTGCAGTTGGCTTCTCTACCCTACAGTACCTCTTTAGGGCAGCAAAGGCTAGCTTGTTTTCATATAAACAGAGATCATTTTTTTTTTTTCTTCTCTTAAGGATAAAATGAGAGCGAGGAGGATGAAGATAAAGGAACAGCAATGAGAACTGTTATAAGAACAACCCAGAACGGGAGGGCATTCCAGAAGACAGCTCCTTTTTCTATGTCTGCAGTCTTTTCCTGGTGGCCAGTCACTTAGCCCCCCTAAGCCTGACTCTCTTTCCAGACTAGACGAAGATGAGCTAGCTCACCTCCTTTTTCAGATTTACCTTTACAACTCCAGTGGTTCAAGATCAACATAGTGACTCATTCGGGACTGCAAAGCTGCAGCCAGCTCCGGTGGCACACAAGTGTGAGACTGGATGGAGAACTGTCAAATGGACTATGTCACCTCAACAAAGCATTGATTGGTTGATTAAAGTCTGAGCAAATAAAGTGAGCTTTATTGGAGACAGTATTACTTAGAGCATCTAGTATTTCCTGTTTATTGACAGAATAAATCCCAAGATGACTTTCTACAATCTTGAATTATTCCACCTTGCCAAACTCTCCACATGCTGATAACTTGAATCCCACTGGGCAACACATCAGGCCACCGATTTCCCATTTCCCTCTGCTGTGGCTTTGCTCATTCTGTTATCTAAGTTAGGAGTGTCTTGGGCCACCACTGGGCCAAGTTTAAGAATCAGATGCCAGCTTCTGGAAACCCTTGGTAAGGCTGCCAAGCAGAATGGAAATTATTTATTTCTCCCTTTGGTCTATATGAAGTATTTTTCCCATATATAGAGGAATATATAGTCATCTCTTAGTATGAGGGATTGATTCCAGGACCCCTATGGATACCAAAATCTGAGGATGCTCAATCCCTTATATAAAATGGCATAATGTTTGCAGATAACTTATCCACACCCTCTCATATACTTTAACTCATCTCTAGATTACTTATAATACCTAATACAATGTAAATGCTATGTAAATAGTTGCCATGCACAGCAAATTCAAGTTCTGCTTTTTGGAACTTTCTGGAAATATTTTTTCCTGAATATTTTCCATCTGTAGTGGGTTGAATTTTCAGATGTGGAACCCACAGATACAGACAGCTGACTTTTTTTTTTAAAACATATTTATGTTAACATATTTATAACATAACAGTTCAGTTCATCTTTTAACATAAATATGACTTATATTAAATTCCTTTTCAGTCTTTTCTTTCTATACAAAAATATGCTTATGCCTTTAAAAAGACGTTAAGAAATGGAAATATTTTAGGAGTGAAAAATTATTTGGATGTTTGTTAGAGTGAGTGGGATGAAGGAAAACATGAGATGAAAGATAGTACTGTTATCTATGAGGCTTGGTGTAAAATTATGTAAGCAAAATAAAGGATCTAATATTGATATACACAAATCATTTTACTTTCAGAAATTTTGGCTCCTTTGTAGAGCATTAACTTTTGTGTCATATTAGGTAGAGGAAATGCACTTTTGTATATAAGAATTTTATCCTTAAATTATTTACCTTTCCTTTCAGAAACTCTTGTCTTTCCAACTCCATCTCTAGGCACAGACGCCTGGTCAGCTGAGTTGCAACATTAATAGAAGCATCTGTTTTAGAAGCTCTACTTCTGGAAGTGAAATAAAGAGGAGGTGTAACCCAGAGCTTAAGATACCCACTGATAATGAGGGTATTTGAGTGATGGTAATTGGCAAGGAGAAAGACTTAAAGATCTATCTGGAGACCAACCCTCACACTCCAGGCATGCTGCCAGAAAAAGACTAAAAACAGCACGTAAGATGGCAAGAAAAATATGCTCCTTGGTTTCTTCATTGCCGTAAAAGCCATTGGGAAGAACTTAAAGAGATATGCCATTCCTGAATGGTAACAGGAGACTTCTTTTGTCTTCTATGACTTGTGTGAAAACTTCTGCCTTTGTGGAATATCATTTTCAACAAAGTGCAATCCTTTGGTGTATGTACTCATTGTCAAAAAAGGGTACAGTAAATAAAGCTGCAGAATAATCATCCATCCACATTCAGTGCTACTCTTGAAACTAGAACAGTCATACAAGAATACTGCTTTTTTCTTTTAGACTAAGGTAGTGGAACCTCTTTAACCTTGAGGATGACAATTTGATTTTTACATACCCACACAAGACTTGATGGTACACAACAAACTTACAGAATGTAGCCACAGCTATGTGCTTTGGGAAATCTGGATCAATTTAATTATTAAAACCAGTTGGATGTTGGGGCCCCTCTGAGTGGAATCTTTCAGATGACCTGAGTCAACCCATACTCCATTATTTCGTTGACACCTAACATACTCTTTGTAGCTGTCAAGCTGTATCTCCCGAAATCCAAGACAATAAGTGAATTACACTGGTTCATTCAGTGAATAAATCAGCTGAAATGGTTGTATGACTGGACAAGTCATTTCTTACATTGTAAACTAAAACATTGAAGGAAATGGGAGAAAATGAGATTGCATTGTCCTCTGGGCCACTTAAAATCTCTGAGTGTATTTCTTTTTCTGTAAAATGGGCATGTTAATCTTTTGCCCAGGTGGATTGTGGTAAAGGTTAGAACTAATGCATGTAAAGCATTTGACATATAGCAGATAGTTGATAAATGGTTGCTGTAATTTATTATTACTATTATTATTACAAAAATTTCAAGTTACTTTGAAGAAATTAAGCAATTAATTACTGGTTGATGTAGATTTAAAAAAAAAATCCTCTAACAAGTAGGATTGTTTTATTAATCAATTTGGTATAATGGTAAAAGGCAGTTTAAAGTTGGATTAATTCAAGATGTCAAGCCACTTAAATAGTAAGCCTGCCATTTATTTTAGTTTATTATCTGCCTTCACTGTTAAAAACCAAGTCTTTTAGTTTCAGTTCTTTTATAGAATATTCTTTTATAAATAGCTGATCTAATTGGTATTTTGCCAATAGTAAAAAGTGGATAAGAGAATACTAGTGATTGTTTGAGGAAGGAGAAAACTGTTGCTTCTAGCTCAACATTTTATGAAATGGAATGCAAATAGAATAAAGGCAGTCTTCTCATTTGGTGGAATCCCTGATACATTAAGAATACTGGCAGTGTGCAGGCTGTAGGCAAAAAGGCAGTAAGTATGTCAAAAGAAACTTTAAAAATGATTTTTTTTGCAAGCCAAGAAAATTGTCAAATAACTTGTAGACCATATATGTACTAATGTATTTGTCTTCCTGACCTTCTGATCTTGATTAGTTCTTCAATGCCATTGGCATCTCTAAGGTTGCAATTTGGTGTAGATTCTCGGTGGCAGTCATGCTGTCAAAGGCCCATTCTTCTTGGTAATAAGGTAGCTAGTGATCCCTGGGAGACAAAAGAAAACAATCAGGTCTTGAAAGCTGAAATACATTGAAGCCAAGAGTGGGTTCTTGACAGAAGCCCAGTTCCTCTGTCTCAATGTTTGCCCTTGTTGCAGTGAAGAAGAAAATGGTGGGGTTTACACCTATAACCCTAACTTGGGGCTCTAAATAACAAATGCAACCAATGAAGCTGCAGAGTAGAACATATCGGGGGACTATTTTCAAGAGCATGTTGTTTTTTTATTTACCACACTGCTGAGTCACATGTTAAGGGATGTGGGGCCCATTAAAAATAAGCGAGCTGCTTATTTTGAAGCAAATTATTATCAAATGACTATGCTTCAAAACATTTCTTAATGTCAATTTGAAGTGAAGTCATTTGAGTTAGAAGCATATGCCATTGCTAAATTGTTGCCAAAAAAAAGAAAAAGAAAAAAAAGACAACTTGATTTTTTGCATTCATGGCTTACAAAACTGTTGATTCAAGATGTGACAAAAAGTTTATGTCCTGACAGTAAGTCTTATTTCCTGGGCTTCCCTGATGGCTTGGTGGTAAAGAATCTGCCTGCAATGCAGGAGACCGGGTTCTGTTTCTGAGTTGGGAAGATCCCCTGAGAAGGGAATGGTAACCCACTCCAGTATTCTTGCCGGGAGAATTCCATGAACAGAGGAACTTGGTGGGCTACAGATAATGGTCGTAAAGAGCTGGACACAGCTGAGGGACGAACACTTTCACTTTTTTACCCAAAGTGATCCACACTCATTATCACTAGTGAGTGTTTGCTTCATAAAGCCAAAAGTAAACTTGACTAATTGTTACATTTAGTCCAAAGGAAGATTGTGACTAGCTTGTAGACTGTATCTGTAAATTAAACCTAAATAAAAACCTCAACAACTTAATGACAAGTAAGTTAAAAGTAGAGAATCCATGTTAATGTCTATCACTCTTTGTTAGATTCTATTAAATATCTGCAAAATATTCTTTGAAGAGAACCTCTCCATCCACTCACAAATTCAACTTCATGGATTATACATCACATTTTCATCTACATATGTTATCTAAACTAGACTTTATGGGATAGTTTCCTCATTGATTTTTCCCATCTTGGAGGTAATGTTTGGATTACTTTAACATTTTATTATTTTTCCTAATGGCTAATACATCAACCTGGTAAGAAACTCAAGTAATATGAAATGGTATGTCATGAAGACTTCCTTCTATTCCCAAGCCCAGTGACATTTTCTCTCCCTAACTGTTATTGTTAGCATTTTAAATATACCATTCTAAATGTATTCTCTGCATATATAAATGTGTATTTCTAGATCTCTCCATCACTCTTTTTCTTATTAACATAATAGCATATTTGGGTCATAACAGGAAACAAAGGGCACACTCAAATTTGGAAAATTAGAGGATAGTTTCTTTACAAAGAAATTATCATCAAATACATTGGTTATAATATAGGGGAACAACAAGGAGAGAGCTCAATACTCAGGATGGGGACAGTGGAGCTTTTCTTAGGCTCAAAGAAAAGAAGTGAGTGATTTCTCCAAGTTGAAAGGGAGGAATCGAATAGGGGAGGAGCAGTGATGTGGCTAGCTTAAAGTAAAGAGAGAATGAACACTCAGACCTCACTCTTGTTTGATCCCATGTTGGGGTTCCCCACTAGCCAAATGCAACCAGCAGCCGGAGGACCGAGGAGCCCAGTGATATAATCCATAGAGGTGGGTCTCCCGGGACAATGAGCAGAGCAGCGAAGGGTAAAGAGTGAACCAGGATGAGCAACTGGAAGAAATCTGCCATTGATTCTCCTTGCTCCTTGCTTTTTGCAGTTAACAGTTTATGATGGGGATCGTTCCACGTGTCAGTACCTGCAAATCTCTCCCCTTATTTTGAAGGAGGTAATTATTGTATGGATGAAGCATGGTTTAATTAGTCTTTTATTGCTAAACATTTAGATTTCCTGTCTTTTGTAAATACCAACATAGCAACAAATATGCTTGTACATATGTCTTCATGCACATGTGTGCTATATCTGTTATATAAATTCCTAAAATGGAAGTATTTGCTCATTAATTTAGGGGGTCAAAGTGGAACTGGGTTGTTTATTTCTCCAAACAGAAAAAATAAAACTACTTTCACATTTGGGCAAAAAGTTGTCAGAATTTGTTGTGAGTCCTTACTGCCCCTCAAATCTAAACTCCTTCTTGTCTAAAAATACAAATTCTTTTTTATTTGTAGAATTGTAGAACAGTATAGAAGTTAAGAACATGTACTCAGGAGCTGGTGAGCTTGACCAGTATATAGCACTACATCCAGGTTTTGCTCTTATTACTTTGCAATCAATAACCTTTAATAACTGCCTCTTCTCATCACTATTTTTGTTTGTTAATCTTCTATTTTTCCCTCACTCACATCTCACAAATCTTTCAGATCTTAGCTCTCTCTGTGTGCATGCATTTGCTTTATTTCTTTCAAGATTGTTTCAAACTTATGTCTTCCAAGCAACTGTGTTAAATTGGCCCTAACCTATCAAGTTGGTACATATATACCAATGATACATCTATTTAGAACTGTTTTAATGTTGTGTTTATTGATATATTATACTGTAATATATATTGATTTACCAAACATGAGAATCACCATTCTGGTTAATGCTTTGGGGTCTACTCTGGGTTATACTAATGGCCAACAGAGTTTGATATTAATCTCTGCAGTAGTAATTAATTATGCTTTTTTCAAAAGCATAGGTCCCAAAGTCATTAGTTTTTTTTTCTAATTAATATATTTTGGCTTTATTGAACCTTACAATTTAAATTTCTCATCAAACTATTCTATTTTCAGCCTTTATCATAATTTATGATAATGATTCATATAAAATTTCTATTTCCTCTTATTTATGCCCCAAACTGAATTTTTCCAAAATTTAAGGGGTACCTCCTAATTCTGGAATTATAATTTTGATTAAAATTATTGTTTACCAAGGCAGCATGATTTCTCAAAGTTTTATTGTCTACTCTCCCCAAACAACCAGTTCCAGATTTATCATAAGACTGGGACAGAATGAAATTCAGATGGGCAGAGAAAGTATTGTTTCCTTATTTTTGCTCTTTTCATACTAATTTGAAGTATATTCTGGTTTATTTTTTAATCTGATCTGTTAATTTTAAAGTACTGTTGTGCTGTGTTCAGTCTCTCTGTTGTTTCTGACTCTTTCAAACTCCATGGACTGTAGCCCCCAGGCTCCTCTGTCCAAGGATTTCTCACCAGGCAAGAATACTGGAGCAGGTTGCCATTTCTTCCTCTGGGGGATCTTCCCAATCCAGGGATCAAACTCATATCTCTTGCATTGGCAGGTGGATTCTTTGCCACTGTGCCACCTGGGAAACCTTTAGATAGCTTTTTATCTCCAGAAAAATACTCAAAATCTCAGAAATTTCAGTCTCCCACCCTTCTGTCAATTCCCTCTCCAAGATGGCATCTCAGTTTGGGGGAAGAGATATTCTTGAACTTAAGTAGGAGAGGAAGAGGGACCTTTTGAATCTAGCAATAATGTCACTTGTCCCTCTAGGTTGCTACTCACTGTGCTGGTTTTTGTGACTGACGTCTGCAGCTGGTAGAACACATAGCCTGGGGTCTCTCAAATTTATCTGAGTCCAGTGGTACTTTCTGGCCTGCTGGGTCTTCTCTAAGCTCTTGCTGACCCCATCTCAGGCACTACCTGCCCTGTATCTAGTCAGCCTCTGGGTCTGTTGGCCAGCCTTTGCTGTAGAGTCATACCATATTTTCCAGGATGTACTCTAGGAAGCCTCATTGTATTCATGACTCTGGAACTAAGGGAGCCTCAGGACTGTAAGCAAACTCATCTGGCTGCCCAACCACCCCACTCCGCCCTCATAATTATTGTCCCAGGTTGATATAAAACCATTCTCCTCTTGGTATTTTCCTCAATTTACCTGCAGTATATACCTGAAAGGGGTGGAGCACAGAGAATGTGAACAATGAGACATCTTCCTTTTCTGACTCCTCCTTCATCTCCATCTTGCTCATTTTCCACTTTTGTCTTAGGGAATATGTTGCCCTCTTTCACTATTTCCCTTATCTCCCTTCTACCAAAAAGCCTAATAGGCAGAAGGAATGCCCTCTAGGAGAAACTCGGAGAACAACTTGAGCAGATCCTATAGGCATGGTCCTAGAAACTTCAGGAAGAAGAAAGAATAACTTAGATATTCTTCTTTCAAGACAACTGCCAATTTATAAACCACGGTAAGAATTATATTCATATTTTGATATATTTTAATGATACAAAATTAATTTGAAATGTCAGAATCTGAACATTGGGGTCCTTTTGTAATAATCCTAGTTCTCTTGTACAACCCTCTTGACCTCCTGCCTTCCTCCATACCAAAAGTGTCCTTGGGTCAACCAGGGAGGAGATTATGAACTAAGAAAGACAAAAGAAGAAAGCAGACTATTTCAGAATATTACCTTCCATATACTTATTCAGTGAGTTGATCTATTAAGCAACACTTACATTTCTTCTAGATTTTCATATAAGTAGAATCATACAGCATGCATTCTTTTATTTCTGGCTTCTTTGCTCAGTGATATATTTTTGAGATTTGTCCATGTTATTGGTTGTATGGGCAGCTTTTTTCTTTCTATTGCTGAGTAGTATTCATTGTATAGATATACCACAATCTGTTCATTCATTTAACTGTTGATGGAAATATGAATGTTTCCAGTTTGGAGCTAATAAAGTTACTATGAATATTTGTGTGCAAGACTTTTTGTGGACTTCTGGCCTCAATTTTAATTCCAGAGCAGGAATATGTAAACAATCATTAATGTGAAACAGACCCCAGTTCAGCATCATAATATGCCTTGGTGTAATTTTTTATGTATTTACTTTGCCTTGGGTTCATTGAGCATTTTGGATCTCTGAGTTTATAGTTTTCATCAAAATTGGGAGATTTTCAGCCAAATATTTCTTCTCCTCCACTTTCTCCTTTTTAGGATCTTCCAATTACCTGTATGCTAGGCCTTTAGATTTGATGATAGATTATTGAAGACCTGTTTAATTGTCACCATATTTTCTTCTGTGCTTTTTAGTTCAAGTAATGTCTATTCTTTCTTTCAAGTTTACTGATGTTTTCTTCTCAAGTGTGTAATCTGCTATTAAGTTCATGAAGTGAATTTTTCATTTATTTCATGTTCAGCTCTAGAAGTTTTCCACTAACTTAAGAAACATTTTATCCTTATTATGTTCATGTTTTCTTTAAAACCCTTGAACAGATGTACAATAGCTGATTTTATGTCATTTTTCTAATTCCTTCTTCTTTGTCATATCTGTATTGTTTTATTGAATTCATGATCTCCTTGTTTTGTGACATGTTTTTTAACTTCTTTGCATGTCTAGTTTTTTTAAGTTATTGGATGCTAGATATTATAAATGCTATATCATCAAACATCTAGACTTCCTTGCTTTTCTTTAAAGGATGATGAGCTTATTTTGGCAAGTAGTTATTTGCAGACCAGCTTGACACTCTTGAGTCTTGCTCTTAAGCTTTGTGAGGGTAGCTCTAGAGTATCCCTTACTTTGGGCCTAATTTAACCCTACTGCTAAGAAGTGATCCTTTTGGCATCTCTAATGAATGTCCTGGGAGTTCAAAAAGGTCTCTCCACTCTGACAGTTTAGAACTCAATTGTCTCCTAATCCTTTTAGAGTTCTGGGAATTGTTCAGTTTATAGCTTTCTAGTATTCTGAGGTGGTTATTTACCTAGCCCTGAGAATTCAAATCTTATAAGTGTGAACTGATTTGTATTTAGTCAAAGATGGAAGAGGACTTCTTTGCAGATTCTGGAACTCGTTAGTTTAGTGAAATACATTAATAGATTTTCAAATGTAAAATCATACTTGCATTTTTTCAGGATAAACTACAGTAGTTCATATCCTTCTCCCCCACCCACCTCCCTCATTTAGTATGCCACAATTTTATTCACATTTTCCTATCTATGTTAATCAGTGAGACAGACATAAATTTCCCATACTATACCATCCTTATCTACTTTTGGTACTAAAGTGATAGTAGACTTATAAAATAAGTTGGGATAATTTTTCTTTTTCTTTGATGGGTAGGAATAGGATTGTGTCTTTATTTGGTATAATTTTGTCTGAATTTACTTTTCTGTTAAGTACATTTTAAACAGCTAGTTTAACTTTTTGTAATGACTTTGAAATTTATGACCTTTGATATACATTTTTTTTTTTAAGTAAGAGAAATCATTTTAATATATACATTTTCACTTCGGTCAATTCAACAATGATTTCTAATAGGCATGCAGACCCATTTAGTTTGCTTCAAATTTATTTATTTCTCAACATGCAGCAACCTTCCTAATGGGATAGTTGAGTGGAACTATTTATTCCTAAAGAGTACAATGGACCTTGTCCTCAAAGAGTTTTATCAACTTTAACATTTTCAAAGAGCCCTATGAGGCTGCTCAATATGGTAGTTTCCCCCTGAAATTTCCTATTTGGAGGATGGCAAAACAGTCTAATATCTTTCCCAGTCTACTGGTTGCTTGTATTCATATCACAGCGAGGCTGGCTAAGAGGTAGAGACTGAATAATATGTAGATAGCCTTCAAGTCCAGCTGAGTGAGACAGCTTCCTTTTCAGAAAAGAACCAAATCATGAAAACCCTCCTAATAGTATGATTTGTTTTTAAGAAGGGACGTAATCCTCATGCACAGGACTCTTTATGGCCTTCTAGAGTTTTCTGCTCCAGCCAGTGTTCTCTAGCCAGGTGACTTATTCACTTGCTGCAGAACTGAAAGCATGAAGCCTCTGTCTACTTGCATAATTAGAGGTGGTGTTCGTCTTCTCATTTCTCGCCAAATGGATCCGAAATTGGCGGATCCATTTTGATCCGCCAATTTTGGATCCATCCAAATTGAAATTGGACACTTTCAACCCTGGTGGCTGCACGTCTTCTTGAACAATACCAGCTCGATTAATGGCTTGTTCCTTCTTGCACTCCTCCAGCCGCATTAAGGGCTGGAAGTAGATGGGGTAGAAGGCGGCGCCGATCAGGGAGATGAAGCCACCGAAAATGAGAGCAGTGCGCAGGTTCCGGGACATGGCTCCCGCCGGCGCTCCCCGGATTCTCCGAGTGCCCGGGACTCTCCAAACCCGGCTCCCGCCGGCCTTGATATACTTTTAAATTGAAGTATACCATATTTATGTGGGCTTCCCAGGTGGCGCTAATAGTTTAGACCCCCCCTCTCCTCACCCCACCCCAACCCCGCCAATGCAGGAGATGTAAGAGAAGTGGGCTCAATTCCTGGGTCGGGAAGATCCCATGGAGAAGGGCATGGCAACCCACTCAAGTCTTCTTGCTGGAGAATCCCATGGACAAAGGAGCCTGGCAGCTATAGTCCATAGGGTCGCACAGAGTCAGACACAACTGAAGCAACTTTGCATATCACATATTTATAGGGAAGAGCATCAAGGTTAAGTGTACAACTTGCATCTACTACTTGAGTTTTATTTTCTTCTCACTTGTAGCCCCTTGAAATTCCCTTACTTGAGAATTCAGCCATGTATTTGAAAAGCTGTGTGTAATTTTTTAAAGTAGAAGGGTGTATTATTAACTATTACTTTGTGACAAACAAAATCTCAGTAGAATTCAATGATAAGCTTTTGTTTTCTGCCTCACATGTCTGTAAGTCTGCTGGACCTGCTCCACCCCACAAAAGGTTTTTATAATATTATATCTCTCCAATTAGCAATTTGGCATGTGTTCTACTTATTCAATTGTTGTTTAATATTTTTCCATGAAATTGCTTTTTTGGAGGTCATGTATCTTTTTGATTATGTTATTTTTTTCCATTTTTTAAATCATCATGTCAATAAAATATATTATTATATTTTCCATGGAAAATATTGAACACTTTTAGTACAAAAAACTGCATAAAGGTTACTGTGTCACTGCTATATGAATAGGAATGCGACTCTCAAACTCTGACATGCACCAGGATTACCATTATGGTTAATTACAGATTTCCAGGCCTCATCACAGAACTACTGAATCACAAATCTTCACAGATTGGGCAGGAGAATCTATATTTTTTTAAAAGCTTTCCAGGTGATTCTTCTAAGGGTAATGTTTAAGAACCACTGAAGCACGTTGATCTTGGCCAACATTTGCATTAGCATAAATTTTCGATGTCTCTAATCTTACTATTTTACTCATTTTACTTTAAGCAACATTTTCTCTGAAGATTTATCAGGAAGATTACTAAATAATAAGCCTTTTACTGAGTGCTTATAATATTGGATTTAAAATAAAAATAATATAGCTTTATTTCCACTTGACGTCATATAAAATGCTTCAGAAAATAGAGTTCGGATACTATTCAGGTCCTCAGGGCATCTGGGTAGATTCAGTGCAATCATCTTTCAGTATCTCAAGTCGATCTGGTTAATGTCTAACCACTTTTTCTAATAGAATTCTTGAATTTCACTCTGGCCAATCCTGCCTTGTGTCCAACTATAAAAAGTCTGGTTAATGTGCTAATAATACTAGAGAGCTCTTTCTGTCTTTTTCTGACAAATTGCTTAGCACAATAAGAGTACTTCCCTTTAGACTGGCAGCAAGAAATAGTGCTTTCTGTTCCTCAGTCCGATGGTTCATTTGGCTTATTATTTTAAATTGGGCATAATAAGCTTCCCACGATGATTTTCCTTCAGCGTTGACTGGTCTCTGCACTGGCCGATTACACAAATTGACCATATTGTCACTTATTTCTGGTTCTTGAGGCTAGAAACTTGCTTCAGGATTCCACAATGGAAAGGAATATTACAGTCCTCTGGCTTAAAAGACTTTTTTTTGCTAGATTGCTACCTGAAGAGAGAAGCAAACGAAGTTGCCAGAAATTCTCTTCTCTTACTCCTGTTTTCTTCAGTGTTCATGATTTCTTTTATTTTAACAAGACTTTAATAATCAGTACTTCTCTGCCTGTTGAATTTTTAATAAGTATTTTTCTCTGTTTCTGAATTGTAGCAGTGTCAGTTGCTCAGTTGTGTCTGACTCTTTGTGACCCCCACGAGTCCATGGAGGTCCACCAGACTCTTCCATCCATGGGGTTCTCCAAGAATACTGGAGTAGGTTGCCATTCCCTTCTCCAGAGGATCTTCCTAACCTAGGGATCAAACCTGGGTCTCCTGCATTGCTGGCAGATTCTTTACCTTCTGAGCTACAGGATGTATGCTCTGAATAAGCTTACTGATATATTTGTTTTTTTGCTTGTTTGTTTTATTTTTTAAAGCAAGGTTGCTTTGAACAGGTGAGATTTCCTTTGGAATTCCTGGCTGACATTTACCAGTTACTCTGAGAGTTTTTCATTTTCTATATTGTTGATTGATTTGAAGTTATTTGAGATTTCTTTAGCTTTTAGACTCAATATCAGACTCTGAGGCAACAAACTCAGAATATTCATTGTTTATCCTCCTCATTCATATGTGTACATTTAACTATGTGGACTTCACTGTTAAAATACTAAGAGGGTTCAGTTGAGGGGAAGGCACTGAGATGCATTATATTTCTCTCTTTCCCTTTCCTAAAAAGATTGTTCTGATTGAGTATCATAGAAAACAACATATAGGGCACATGCCTCTATTGTAGTAAATAATGTATTCCTCCCAATAGGAATAGGTAGTGATGGAAACACCAAGCTTTCTTGAATGTCCTCTGGTCCAGCTTCCATGATGTTTATGGCCTCTTACCATATTGCTTTTAAGTCACATAAGATAAGTTCTACTGGGTATGAAGAACCATCTCAGTGGTGGTTTTCAAATTATTTAATCATGTAGGTGCCAGCAATTACTTCTATACCCAGCTATTTATGACTCTGGATATTAATAACTTCTGTAATGTACACTCATATATACACAAATGAGTATAGATTTTTCAGCTCTTGGATTGGTGCCACTTTAGAAATTAATTTTAGGGCATGTATTAGATAATTTCTTATAAAATGGCTCACTTCTAATTATTCCAAAATTCAGCTATGGGAGAATATAACAAGCCATTTCTTGAGATTCTTACTTCCCAAGGCATCCAGTAGACCTCCTTGGTTTGGGAGAAAAAATAAGAAGGCAAAATATCTAAATTACTCTGAAACCTGACTTTTATGCATGTGGACATCATTATCTGATTATTTGTATCCAAGTGCTGAAGTTATCAAGCAGTTTAGGGAAAAGCTGTTGTTACTTATAAATACCTATTTCTGAGTTAGTCACTTATACAATTAGTGCTTTTCAACTATCTTTCCTGGGTTAGCAGAACACATATTGGTCCATTGTGTCAACACCCTAGTTACTATCTCTCAAATACTGAGAGATATTCTTATTTCCCAAATATTATTAAATATTATTTAATCAAATATTATTAAATTTTTATTAAAACTAAAATTTTTATACTTAATATTAAATGTTAATATTAAATATGAATTCTGGCACCCAGGCTGGTCACTCTGCCTTGCCATACTCTAGCGTAATAAAAGCCAATAATATGATACAATAGAATATAAATTGACTGCAAAGAAAAATTACATATCTTTCAAAAGATGTAGAATTTTATGAGATCAATGAAAGTAGTATTGGTGAACTACATAAATTATATTTTCAGCCACTACTCAACATATAAAGATTAGAGCTAAACAACTAGAGAAGAGAAATCAAGGAGAACGGGTGCTCAGTCACTCAGTCATGTCCAGCTCTTTGAGACCCCAAAGACTACAGCCTGCAAGGCTCCTCTGTCTATGGGATTTTCCTAACAAGAATACTGGAGTGGTTTCCATTTCCTTCTCCAGGGGTTCTTTCTGACCCAGGTTGTTAAACCCACATCTTCTGCAGATCCTCCTTGGGTTGGGTGAGTATGTGCAAAAACTTGAGATGCTTTTTGACCTGTTGATTTGTTTGCAGTTTCACTTCATCATGAAACATGGAAAAATGTATTTATATATCTCTATCCTCACCTTTGTTTCTAACAATTTCAAACAAGTAGTCATAGCATATCAAGGTTGCTTTATTTTAATTAACCTTCTTAGGAAAGAAAAAACTGCCATAATAGTAATTAGCTAGCTTCCCCTTGAGGAAAAGAATTGGGGTGACAAGTTACAGGAGAGAGAAGAAAGGTGCTTTTAGGGAAGGACTGATTCTTTAAGAAGAATCTCATTGGATCCCTTTTGAGAATTGACCTAGAAATTTACATATGGTAAATGCTTTGCAAACAGATGCAGGAGCCAGTGTCTTATTGTATTGTCAATTTACCTCTAGAGCCAGGTCATGGAAAAGCCTGGGGCACAGTACATACCCTTACCTGCTGCTTTTGTCAATTGGTGCTCAGTTTACTGTAGAGATCACAGTTCCTCAGCTACACTTCAGAACCAAGAAGGGCGCTCTAAATCCTGATGCCCAGACCATATTCCAGACCAAACCTCTGGAGTGGGAAGTAGAATGTGTATTGAGTATTTCGGTGATCCCAGTGTGCAGCCAAACTTGAAAATCATCATCTTAGATGGTGTTAATTCTGTGTACTTTCCATAAGGTCGAATCTACATGGTTCTGAGGATTCAAACAGTCCTTTTAACCTTCTACATCAGTCACAGAAACAGGTTATTCAGTTCTGATGAAAAGATTCAAAATTGTTCTAGAGTATGGCAAGGCAGAGTGATCAGCCTGGGAGCTGGTCATTTAGGGATGGGATCAGATGAAGGCTTTTTTCACATACACAACTATGGAATGTACCTGCCTTAACCTCTTCTTCCCTTTATGACAATTAATGTCCTTTTAATCCAGATGGTGGCTCCTTTAAAAGCGCCATGGTTTGGAGCTTGAAAGAGACACCCCTCACAGCCATCCTCTTGTCCTCTTTCTTCTGGGGTCTGCCTAATGCTTGTTGTCAGGCTCATGTTTTGAGATGTGGAGGATTAAACATCTCTCTAGAATTCTTCTCCCCAACCCTCACTTTCTGGGCGATAAGCCGCACAAGATGTTCTAGAAGCACTACCACTGCCCCCAACTATGGTCAAGTATGAGCCTAGGAAACAAATTAAATAGACGAAACTCATGCCCTGGCAAGAAGCCTTTTTAAAATGCGCACACTGCAAAAAAACATTCGCTAGGATGTAATGTAAACATTGACTTACAAGCTTTGGTGTGCTGTGTGTTTGTGCTGTGTAAGTAGCTTGTTGAGACTGAAGGGGGAAGAGATTTATCATCTTACCCCTACAAGTCAGTCTATGCTCTGTAGGGGGAAGAGGGATTTTAGGAGCTCTTTAAGTGGGGAGAAAGCAGGTATTTGGTTTTAGTGAGCAGTGAAATGAAACAAAGAGCTAACATTTAGAGAAAAGAGATTAATCTACTCAGGAAAGCCAACTTACTGTATGAAGTATGGGTGCAGAGCTGTAAGTTAGGTTTTAATGTCCCTAGCAAGAGAATGATGGCCACAAACTCTTCTATGTGTGTTCATTTTAAATAATGGTTTTCGACATTATAATAAATTTAGCTACCATTTATTTATTGGGTGCTTAGCACATATAAAACAATTTATTCCTCAGGATAATTCTAAGTGGTAGATAAATTTCTATACCCACTTCACAGATAAGGCATTGAGAAAGTCTGCAATTTGCCCTGGGTCACACGGTTAATGAGTGGCAAAGCCAGAACTGCTGCTTAGACAGCCAGGCTCTGGATTCCATGTGCATTAAGTTGACTTTGATGGTGCTGCATTATTTCATTCAGTGTCATCACTGAAACTGCTTATTTTACTTTCTTGCAACTAAGACAAAATCTTGCATAGTCACTCAATTCTACGGGGTTCGTTTGGGATGAATAATTATTAGTGCCATCTACTGAGGTTTGGGCTTCCCTAGTGGCCCAGATGGTAAAGCATCTGCCTGAGTGTGGGAGACCTGGTTCAATCCCTGGGTCAGAGGATCCCCTGTAGAAGGGAATGGCAACCCACTCCAATATTCTGGCCTGAATAACTCCATGGACAGAGGAGCCTGTCGGGCTATAGTCCAATGGGTCGCAAAGAGTTGGACATGACTGAGTGACTAACACTTCACTTCAGGGAGGTTTACTCTGCTGACGTGATCTAACAAATAGAGAATTTCTGACAGGACGCTGGAGGATCAATTGATTTTTTTCACAAGTATTTCTTTTTTTGAGGTGAAAATTGGATTTAGTTATTAATTTAATAACTATGCTTTCTTTGATAAAGACGGGAGAACTAATAAATATTAGGCAACTTCAATGTATTCAATTTCTATAATAGGTAAATCAAACTCATTTGGAAATTTTAGAGTAAGAAAATTTTATATGAATATTAGAGAAGACTATAATAACTTGAAGAAGTTTAGAAGAAGCTATAAAAATTGTAGTCCCTCCCAAAAGTCACTTTAAAACCCAAAGTGGGTAAGAGTAGACTTTCCTATAGACTCCACAAAATTTGTTGTATATCACAATTACAGTTGAAGATAATATCCTAGGAATTCAGAATTTAAAGATCTAAAGCACTTAGCATATACTACTAGGTCCTTCTTAGGCACACAATAGTTGTTGAATGGATATTACAGGATGAATTCAAATTACTCTCTCAGACAGAGGGAAGAGTCTCAAGCTTCTCTTATTCTGAATGTTCTTTATTTCCATATTCTTATGCCCAAAATGTATGTTGCTAACATCACCAATGAATATTAAATGAATGGTCAGACGCAGCTTCATGACATTTCAGATAAAAGACTATCTTGAAAGAAGACTGTAACCACATTTCTTCTGACTTTCTCAAGACATGTACTCAACTTACCTTCCGAGGTTCTGTTTCTAGTATCAGTGTCATTTGTCTTTTCCTGGAACTCTCTTTCTTCTTCTTTTTTACATTTGATCCTCATTCTTTAATTGTTTAAAATACAGTGTCCATTTTCAGCCTCATTAAAGAGCACATATACTTGGGACATTTTACCAAATGATCTAAGATGTGTTCCTTTTGTTTTTAATTATGTACTTTTTAGAAAAGAGAAATAAGTGATTCTACCAAAATCCCATCTCTCCTGTCCTTTCTTTTCTCAATGGTCAGCATGCAGGAGGGTCAGAGTCTCTGAAGCCTGGAAGGTTCCTCCCCACTGGCCCGAGTTGTCAATATGGAAATGCATGCAGACATTTACCAACATCCTGTCTCTTTTTTGGTCCAACATTTTCCTTCTTTGATGTGATGTTTTGAATCCATGTTATCCTTCCTGATCTTTCTACTTGATCTGATATTGGAGATGGGCTCAAGAGGAAACTGAGCAAAACAACAAATAAAAAAAATCCAGCTCGATGCCAGGCCTGTGAGTCAGTAGATGGCAGGCAGGAGAGCCAAGGTGACAATTCTGTGCTCTGGTTTTCGCACTGTCCTGATGCAGGTAATGATATTTGCCTGGCAAGCGGTCAGTGAACCTCAGGCGAATCATTATAAATAATGGCCACAGAAGCATATTGTTCTAACCAAATCCCCTGTGGAATCAGGAGAAAAATCCAAGGAGAGGAGCAATGACTTTATATCAAAAGGGGACCTCGGGTTGAACAGCTGCACTTCCAAGGCTGAAATGAAGAATACTCAGAGCCTGTCTCTGCCCGAGTTCTTGGTGGGGGCAAAGAGCACCCCCAAGTTCTAATTTTCAGCCTGTATCTCAAAGGTAATGTCTAGAAATCAATTTTCTGCTTGTCCTCTTGTTTAGTCAAGGGAAGAAATTTGCTGCTTATGAAGGCTTGAGGGCCTGACACCACTTCAGGAGAACTCTCCAAGATCACAGGTTAAGGTGTCTTCTGCATGAGCTCCCCCTCCCCACACTGCAGAAAGCCTTAACCTTGACCTGGAGGGGATTTCCTTTCTAGAGGAGAGCAAGGAAATTCCATTTCCATGTTAACAGAGGGAGGTCTCCCCCTGTCACTGTCTGCCGCTGTGAGTTCTGTGGGCTCTGGGAGCCCAATTATGTGTGAAGGCATTAAAAAAAAAAAAAGGAAGGAGACAGTGTTCAACTGGCGTGCAGAAGACAGGGACACAGATCCTGTCAACAAATAATGGAACGTGTGAATGTGTTGGCACACACAGTTGTGGTCTGGAAGATTACCTTTCAAAGTGGACTTACTGTGACGTTGGAAATGAGCTGAAACCACCATTTCTCTACCTTTCCTGCTTGGATGGTCTGGATGCCATTGGCACAGGCAGCAGAGAAAATAACAGCAGGGCTAACTGTTCATGCAAGTGTAATAATAGTCTTTAACAGAAGAAGAGTAATTACCTTTGTCTAGTTTTCCCTGCTGTAAAACGTAATAAAATAGAGACCAATGTCTACTGTGATATGCACCATGCTTCTCTTCTGAAACACATGCCGATGACTCTGAAGCACCCTTTGATCACAAGCTGAATTCACATCTTAATTTTGAAAAATCCATTACTGTTGGGTAGATTCCCCGAATGCATTTGACAGCTCTCAGGCCAGTGCTATTAGGCAAGAAATCTCAAAGCCAGGGGAGATTTACAGCCTGGGAGATCATAGAGCATGAGTGGGTGCAGGCCCATCCCCCATCGATTCTCCAGCATCACGATGACAGGAGGTTTCTGTGTAGCAGAAGGAAGAGCTTGAGAGGGGTGGCTTCATTTGGAAACAGAATCCCCTGTTAGCAGCCGGAAGCAGTGGTGCTGAAAAGCAATCGCTGGTGTCAAGAACTTTCTTAGCTAAGCAGTGCAGCTGGTGGCAATAAATAGCATTCTAATAAAGGAGGATGTTCAGTCCATGACATAAGTGCACACTGTTTCAACTACCAAACATAATTTATGAGACTTCATATGTCTGAAATGGATTTTCCCCTATACATTTATAAATAAAAATGCAAAGATTTCAATAGGAAGAAAAGATCTGCATTTTAAATCAAAGTAAAATGGGACGATCAATAAGTGCACTGTTTTTTTAAGTACACCGTGATACATAACATTTTAAAGATACTGTGGGTGTTGCACTGTACAATTACTTTCATTCCTAAAAAAGATGGAAATGTTTTCTATGTTAGTGAATGTTGTATTTATGACAAGAGGTCTTAGAACTCACCACCTCTTCCCAGAAGCTGCAAAAAGGCAAATGCTTAAATATCTTGGACCTTACTCTCAAAGATATGATGAGCGCATGTCTTACATGAGCCATTAATGAAATCCAGTCAATTTCACATAATCCTTAAAATGGTTCTGAAGGAACTGTTGAAAATGATGAGCCAGAAAAGCCATGTGTACTATTAGTAAGGCTTAAACAACGGGGCTCATCTGACCTCTTAACTCATTGACTCTGCATGAGTAAATAAGTTATTAGTTTTGACATAACCAGTGGTTTATTTTACCATCTACTGCTGTTCTTTGTTACAAGTTCTGTTCGTACCACATGTTATTGCTTTTTATAATTATTGTGGAACATAGCAATTGCACAGACTGTATCATATCCCACTGGGATAAACATTGTGGATGAGGGACCAGGGAAGAACTTGCCTTTGACTTAAAGTTTATTCCTACTGCTTTCTTTACATGAGAAAGATTTTCACTGATGCCATTCACAAAACTAACTCAATGTTTTAATGACTAAGGAGTTACTTTGAATAGCACTTTATCCAGGAGCTCCAAATACCAATTTCTTTTCTACCGTGATGTGTGTTCAAGCTTATGAAATGAATTGCTGGTTAATCTTTCAAGCTATAATCCAAGATAAAAATCTATTAAACCTGAAAGTCAAATACAGCATTTATACTGCTATACTTTGACATTCATTTTTCCATCCTGTGCCTATATACTGTTTATTCATATTATCTTTTTGCTTCACAAAGGAAGAGTATGGTAAGTGTAGATGTCAATGAGCCCCAATAGTCCCCTTATCATTTTGTTGATTTTTAAATTCACCACTTGGTGGTAGAAAAGCTGAATTCCTATCTTTTCAGGATGGAAGTATTAACAATGGGTAGCTATAGCATAAAGATACACTGTTAAATGGATATTATTTTCACATGTTTTAATTGTAAGTGCAAACCCAGCTTACAAATAAGGGCAGACATACATCAACACATTAGGATCACAGAGTCAAGAATGACTATAAAATAATGTGAAAGCTTTGACGTGTTCTATTTGGCAGAGAGAAAAACACTCGAGATAATCAAAAGGTATACAGCTACTAGAAAGATTTTGCTTGACTGTATACCCTGAACTGTTAAGAGCCAGATGGTTTCAGAGATATTATATATGAAATTGATAAAGATTTGAATCCAATGGTTTCTGGGGAATTCTAGGCAGATGCCAACAGGATGTGCTTAAAAAGTTGAACAGCAGTAATTAATTTCTTTAAATGTCTTCTAAAACGCGTATGGATTCTCCAAGTCCATACTTTGATTTTGTATGTAAGGCTGATTTTTATGTGAGTTGTAAGCCAAAACAGGGGAGTGGAGTTAGTTAAGATTTTAAATCACTTACATATATGTTCTTTCTCTAAGTTAGCAATAGAGAAAATCTGAAAGTTTATCTTACTTTTCAAGGAAGCATAAGTGGCATATGGTGAACATTAGTTATCTTAGAAAATAAGTCTGGTCAAGGCTGAATATTGCCTCTTTTCTTCTGGCATCATCTCTGGACTGATCTGACTTGACACATGTGTACAACATGAAAGGAAACTGACAAAAAAACCCTCAGTTATGGTTCCACATACTAGTGACTAGAACAACGTTTGCTCTTGGTTGTGGGTGGGATTAGGACAATTTTAAGTGCAGTAGTGGAGTTTTAAGTGGTACCATTCTGATCCTCACATAGAATTCTACCATGCAAACTGAGGTTGTAGAATCATCTAAAGTTCCTTCTGAAAAACAGAACTTAGGAACAATGTTTTCAATGTAGTCTTTTATTCATATTCTTCAGTATCCTCATTTTAAACAAAGAACATGTACTTTCTACTGCTAATAAAATTCTTGTGGTAATGTATGAGGTGGCAATGAAAAATTTTGAGGGGCGTATTCAGCTAAGGGCAATAATTCCCAAGTCTGGATTGCCTAGTCTAGCGTTTCTCTTGAACGCTACGTGCATATTTTCATCTGTCCACTTGTCCCAGTGGCTCTTCCAGTGTGATGTGTACTGAACACTGGCTCTTTTCTATAGGAGCTTTCCACTCTCAGTGCCGGGAAAAACTGGGTTCTTCTCAGTTTCCCTCTTTCCACCTGTTAGACACTATGGATCTTGCACTCAGACTACTTCTCTCTTTGCTCTGGCCATTAAGAAACTGAAGTCAAGAACTCCCTGGCCGTCCAGTGGTTAGAACTCTGCACTTTCATTACCCAGAACCTGGGTTCGATTCCGGGTCGAGGAACCAAGAAGCTACAAGTCTTGCAGTGCAGCCAAAACAAAACACACAAAAAAATCCCCCAAACACACAAAACCAAAATCAAGCCAAATCTGACTCATATTGAGTAGTTATATAAATCATATAATGTACATTTTGAGCAACAGTTTTGACTTCAACTTACTTCTCTTCACCTCTATCTCCCTATATATTACATATTTTTTAATCTGTTGTAATGTTTCCACCAGTGCAAGGCACTCCTAAATGATTTATACAAACAGAGGAGAATAAATAAATAAGCTACAGTTTAAACTGTCATTTTCTTCCTCCTGTTCTTTTCTACACCTTATACCACAATTACTGAGTTTTTCCTTTTCCTCAGCCACTATTTCTGTTCATTCACTTTTTTAAAAATCTCTGAAAACCATTTTTTGTTTTCTTGTTCTATGGCCTTTGCCTTAACCCCAGGTAAGCCACCTGATTGGTCTTCATTTTAGACTCTTATTTTAATAAATTCCACACCTAGTAATATGATTATTAATTCCCTGTTAATAAATGTAAGTATTATGGTTACTTCTTTACTTAAAAACTTTTCATTGACTTTGTATATCCCACTATCCAACATCTAAATTTCTGCCATAATGCACAAGGCTATTCATTGTCTGGCCCCATATTTCCTTCTAGACTCTTCCTCTGCCTTCCATAATAAACTTGTGCAACCAATCACCCATAATCCTGAACTGCTAATACTGTCCTGAATGTGTTATTTCTCTCACAATTTCATGTCTTTAGATATGCTATTCCTTTGCCTGGCAAATACCAACTTTTGTACTCTAATCCTTGCTCTCGTCCTTCCAAGGAATGTGAAAGTGAAATTCGCTCAGTTGTGTCTGACTCTTTTCAACCCCATGGGCTATGCAGTGCATGGAATTCTCTAGGCCAGAATACTGGAGTGGGTAACCTTTCCCTTCTCCAGGGGCTCTTCCCAATCCAGGGATCAAATCCAGGTCTCAGATTCTTTACCAGCTGAGCCACAAGTAAGGAAAGCCACAAGTAAAGCTCTTCTTCTCGAGCCCAAGCTCAAATGCCACTATTTTCCAGAAACACCCCATCGTTAAGCAGTCATTCTCTCCTCCTTTCAGATAAATCTTTGAATAAACCTTTGAATAAATCTCTACAGCAGCACATTCCACAGAGTATTTTAAATATTTGTTAACTTGTCTCTTCCTTTTATGAGATCTGAGTTCATCAATGGTAGGGTCCTTTCAGTCTTTATAATCCTTGATGTATTGCAGGTGTTCTATGAATGCTTATTGCATCAATGGAAGGATGAATGAATAAATGAATAGCTAAAGGAATGAGTTAATACATCTTCTATCTCTGGTTAGTAAGAGATAGTGCTGGATTTTTCTGACCTGTTGGAAGCAAAAGGTGAATTCAACATTTTAACCTCTATCATAGATTGAATTCTGCTCCCCACAATAGAGATGTTGATTTTAACCTTCAGGACCTCAGAAAGTGACATTATTTGGAAATATGGACGTATTTAGTAAAGTAAATACACAATTAGTAAAGTTATAATGCACTGCAGATGTAATTAGTAAAGTTATAATGAGGTCAGAGCTAGGTGATGGAATTCCAGCTAAGCCATTTCAAATCCTAAAAGATGATACTGTTAAAATGCCTTACTCAATATGTCAGCAAATTTGGAAAGCTCAGCAGTGGTCACAGGGTTGGAGAACATCCATTTTCTTTCCAATCCCAAAGAAGGGCAATGCCAAAGAATGTTCAGACTACTGTACGATTATGCTCGTTTCACATACTTGCAAGGTTATGCTCAAAATCCTTCAAGTTAGGCTTCAACAGTACGTGAACTGAGAACTTCCAGATGTACAAGCTGGGTTTAGAAAAGGCAAAGGAGCCAGAGATCAAATTGCTAATGTTGTTGGATTATAGAGAAAGCAAGGAAATTCCAGGAAAACATCTACTTCTGCTTCATTGACTACACTAAAGCCTTTGACTGTGTGGATCACAGCAAATTGTGAAAAATTTTTTAAGAGTTGGGAATACCAGACCACCTTACCTGGCTCCTGAAAAATGTGTATGTGGGTCAAGAAACAACAGTTAGAACCTTATATGGAACAACTGACTGGTTCAAAGTTGGGAAAGGAGTACAACAAGGCTGCATATTGTCACCCTGTTTATTTGACTTATATACAGTGTACATCATGTGAAATGTTAGGCTGGATGAATCACAAGCTGGAATCAAGACTGCAGGGAGAAATATCAACAACCTCAGATATCCAAATGATACAACTCTGTTAAGTAAAGAGGAATTTAAGAGCCTCTTGATGAGGCTGAGAGAGGAGAGTGAAAAAGCTGGCTTAAAACTCAGCATTCAAAAAACTAAGATCATGGCATCTGGTCCCATCACTTCATGGCAAATAGAAGAAAAAAGTAGAAGCAGTGACAGATTTTATTTTCTTGGACTCCAAAATCACTATGTACAGTGACTGTTGCCATCAAATTAAAAGACACTTGCTCCTTGGAAGGAAAGCTATGACAAATCTAGACAGCATATTAAAAAGCTAAGACATCACTTTACCAATAAAGATCTGTATAGTCAAAGCCATGGTTTTTCCAGTAGTCATGTATGGATGTGAGAGTTGGACCATAAAGAAGGCCGAGTGTTGAAGAGTTGATGCTTTTGAATTATGGTGCTGGAGAAGACTCTTGAGAGTCCCTTGGACAGCAAGGAGATCAAACCAGTCAATCTTAAAGGAGATCAACCCCAAATATTCATTGGAAGGACTGAGGCTGAAGCTGAAGCTCCAGTACTTGTGGACACCTGATGCAAAGAGTAGACTGATTGGAAAAGACCCTGATGCTGGGAAAGATTCAAGGCAAAAGAAGAGAACAGCAGAGGATGAGATGGCTAGATTTCATTACCAACTCAATGGACATGAATTTGAGCAAACTCCATGGTATACTGAAGGAGAGGGAAGCCTGGCATGCTGCAGTCTATAGGGTTGCAAGGAGTCATACACGACTTAGCGACTAAACAACTAGTCCAATTATTGACTTTGTTATAAGAAGAGACACATAGCCACAGTGAGAAGGCCCTGTGGCAAAAGAGGAAGCAACTGGAGAGATTCATCCACCATCCAAAGAATGCCAAGGATTGCTGGGAACCACCAGAAACTGAAAAAGGCAAGGAGGTTTCCCTAGAACCCTTGAGAGAACATGGTCCTGTCAACACATTGAGTTTAGAATTCCAGCTTTCAGAGCTGTGAGATAATATATTTCTGTTGTTTTAAACAGCTGAGTTTGTGGTATTTTACCACAGCAGTCTTTGGAAACTAACACGTTGCCAAAAATTCTCTTTAGGTTAAGTCAACAGTATTTGTTTCTCTTATTTTCAACTAGGCATTCTAACTAATACAAAAAGTACTACATATGTTTGTTATTTGCGTGTTATAAATTAAAAAAAAAACTTCTAAACAGGATGATGTTTAGACAAAAATTTAAATTTTCCTATCTGAATATTACAGGTACTAAGGCTAAAAGAAAAAAGGGACTAAAACCTCAGAAATTCAGAGACACACTACACGGCTACTAAAATCCTGAAAGGTTCCAAAACAAAGTATTTTGTTGCTCATGGCAACAAATTAGTGAATAGCCAATTAGGGGTTGCCTTTAAGACATATCAAAATAGGCTGTCCTTTACATAAGATTAAGTCTTTATGTTATGATTGCTTTCTAAGATATATTACATTATGATAAACGATCATGTACATTGTTTTGACAATCAGAGATTTTATGAATGAGAAACTGATTTGCCTGCAGTGGTGAACTGAATTGTGAAAAAAGCATTAGCAATGATGATATCATTTAAAATTTGTTTAAGAATTGTGTTACAGTTTTGCTTTCTTTTTAATCAGGAGCAAAAAAAAAAAAAAAAGCAGCCAAAAGGCATTTATTTTGCAGTAACAAGCATCTGACAGGTCTCATTAGAAGAACTCACTCGCAAATCCAAAGGTATAGGCTGGTTTATTTCTGCCATATCATGTTTACATAACCTCTCAGCAAGAGTAGAAAGACATCCTACTTGTGTTTTTAACCATGTGAATGGTGGAACGTCACCAACTCTTGCCCTTTGTTTCCATGTTCTTAGAGTGATGATTCTCACCAGTCTAAGGGGGGTATGTGTAGCAACTGGAACTCTGGCCTTAAGGATTAGTGTGTAGGCATGAAATTTTTCCTTGATTTGTAGGAAATAAATCTCAAGGTGAATTATGACAACTTTCCTTCATGCCTGACAAACCAAAGCAAAACACAACCCCAACAGCTCTAATAACCTGTTGAGTAATAAAGGTTTCAAGGTCAAGAAATATTACTATTTCTTGGGCATGGTAAGATTCACATTATTATTTCCAGGGAGTTCCTTTGGGGCTTGAAAGTAGACGGGTGTCCCAAGGGTTGGCTGGCTGCTTGCCAAAGAGTTTCCCCGTTAGGCACTTCCATTGATGGACTGAAAGGAGAGCCCTCAGATTTGCTGGCTCTGAAATGTGATGCATTTGGCACCTGAGACATATCTGTTCCTCGTGAAGAGACTTGCAGGAACCCAGCCTATGGGAGCCTATATAAACCAGAATGCCCATCTATTTAATTAAAATATAAAATATAATCACGAGAAGACCAGACAACTTGGTTTTCTCACCACCAGAGAGAAATCTAAATGAAACTCCAAATTGTAATGAGAAAGAAGCTAAAGCATGAGAGTCAGAAGACAGGAGACGAGCTATGTGACTCAAGTTTGAAAGGCCTTGCTAGCCTGAGGCACTCACCTCCTCAAGCAGAGACCTGATGTCTCCACCTCCCTCTCCCATCTTCTGTACCTGATGTGCTGACTCTGGGACTCTTGCCTTCTAGACTGTGGCATTGAGGACCAGCCACTGTCACTGCTCTATTTCTGGCCCCCTTCACCAGCCTCTGGTCTGACCACTCCTTCTGAAGGCCTGCTTCCTTCTCTAGATGTTTGAGTGCCATTGGTGAATTAAGCTGCTTTTGACATTCAGTCACCAGCCTGATCTTTAGACAGGAAGGATCTTCTAGTCATCAAGTAACACATTGCTTACCTAGAAATTAATTTTATGTCATATTTAAAAGATCTCAATACATTCTGGCCGGGAGGAAACCTTGCTTTTGTCCTGTGTACCATCCACAGGCACTAGGATCCTGAATATGTGTCTACCCCTTCTCACGGCATACAAGGAAACTAGACTGTGAACATAATAAGTTACTTGAGAATTGAGGGTAAGTCTCACTGATGTGTAACTGGTCCATGGTGAATGTTTGCTGAGTGAATGACTGTGAGGGATGGGCGCTGCTGTTGACCTGTTGTGAACTTGACTTGCTGTGAAGTAGCAGAGGGCATTGATCCATGGAAGTTTTCCTTCCCATAACTTTCTGATAATCAGGGATTTTTTAATTAAGTCAAAACTTTGCTAATGAGTAACCTGTCAAGCTCCTATGTGCCAGTCATATGTAGTTCACAGTGAAGAAGTGCACTGACCCTTTGCATTTGCTTTTCCATTTGAATAATTTAGATTGTTTTCTTTTTTCCTAGGCAATTTAGGCAAAAAAAATAAGATGCTGTTCTGAAACGAATGGTCAATAATTGCACCTATGAGTCAATAGCACATCTTATCTTGCTGTTTTCCTTTACTAGAGAATTATCTTCCTGGTTTCCCTAAAATGTTAGTCCATTAATTGACACACGTATTGAGTGCCTTTTACATTGCAGTAACTATAGTGGGTGATACAAACAATTATCACATGTTCTGCACCTTGGGACATCTTCCAAATGAGTTAGAAAGCTAATATCTACATAATAAAAGTTCACTTTCATTATAAAGCAGTACTGATAAATACAAAAGAGGTGAAAGAGGTCTCAAAGACCGTAGGAATTTATACAACCACCATCCAGTGGGGAGGCTGAAGCATTCTTCAGTACCTTCATAAAAACTTTGTTTTCTAGTCATCTCAACTTTCTCTTCTTGTTCATAAAAAGAAAAATCATTTAATTATGTTCAAGGCTATGTTCCTTTCTTGGATGGTCCATTATAAACTTTTGAGCCAAGTATCAATATAGTAGCCAACTTCTCTAACTTCACTGTCTGCAAAGGGCTTTATATACTAGTGATCCCCAGATTCAGCCTCTAGCACTGTCTTCTCTTTGACCTTCAGACATCACATTTGACTGTTAACTTGACACCTGCACCTGGTGGTATTACACGAGGCATCTCAAAACTAATATAGCCAAATAAGAACTCTAAATTTCTACTCCATGTTGTTTTTCACCACAATCTCAAGCCCCAAGCTTCCTCAGCTCTGTGAATGGTATTGCCATTCAATCAAGAAAAACCTAGAAGTCATCCTTGAGTTCTTTTTCCTCGTCACCTTTTCCTCCTTGCCTGTCTACTCTGTCCACAAATCCTCTAGGTTCTAGCTCTAAATACACCTCTTATTTACCCACTTCTGCCACTCAAACCAAGCGATGACCATTTCTTTTTATTTCTTTAAACCACTTAATTTTTTTTATTGTGGTAAGTATATAAAAAGTTACCATTTCAGCCATTTTCAAATGTACAGTTTAGAGGAATCAAGTACACATATTATTGTGCAACATCACCGTAATCCATCTCCAGAACTTATCCATATTCCCACACTGACTCTCTTATTAGTCAATAATCACTTTCCAGTTCCCCTTCCTACAGCTCCTGGTAACCACCATTCTACTTTCTGTTTCTATGAATTTGACTAGTTCAGGTCAAACCTCATATAAGTGGAATCATATATTTGTCCTTTTGTCTCTGGCTTATTTCACTTAGCATAATATCCTCAAGGTTAATCCAGGTCAGAATCTTCCTCCTTTGTAAAGCTGAGTAAGATTCCATTCTACATATACCACATTCTGCTTATCCATTCATCCACGCAGGGCCACTTGCTTCTGCCTTTTGAATATCGTGAATAATGCTGCTCCTTGCCTGATCTTTGCTTCCCCTCTTTCTCCCTAAAATCTATTTGCCTCATGGAAGTCAGAGTGATCTTAACACGTGACTCAGATCATGTCACTGCTGTGCCTCGTATCTTCCAATGGCTTCCAACCGCACTTGGTGAAACCTGAACACCTCACCACACAGTCTTTTGCCTGTCCAAGTACTTCAGTCTCCTTCCCTGCTCACAATTTCCAGTCACAAACCTTCCTGTGATTTTCAAATGGGACAGGCTTCCTTGTCTAAGGGTGTTCGCCCACACTGTCCCTCTGCATGGTGTTCAGCCCCTTCACCTACATCTTTGCTGTCTGTCACCTTCTTTGGGCACATAATCTAAAGTGCCCCCTCTCCCAATCACATTGCTCTCTTCTCTTTTCTCCATAGCTATCACTATTGAAAATGAACATATTGAGTGATTGGTTTATTTTGCCATTTTAGCTCATTATTAACCAGGGGATTTTTGTAGAAACTAATGCCTGTGGCTGGCAATTTGTATTTTGGCCAGCCCCAAATTAATTCTGTTATTTTACTAACACTTTGCAGGTTATTACATTTGATAGTTACACCTGACACACCTGCAAAGTCTTTTGATTTTTGTGAAATGTTGTCTTCAATCCACTCTTTGTAGAAGCAAAGGAACATTCTCCAACATCATTTCATTTTCTGGATCAGAATCAACCATGAAGGTGTGTGGTTTTTTTTTTTTTTTTTTGGTCTTTTTGTTGGACTAATATTCAGACTGTCTGAATCAGAACTATATTCTGAAGAACTTTCATCTTCTGAGACACTAGACAGGAGTCCCTAACCTCTGGAATCTAATGCCTGATGATCAGAAGTGGAGCTGATGTAATAACAATTTATTGTGTACAAGTACACAATAAATGCAATGTGCTTGAATCACCCCCAGACCATCTCTACCTCCCCCCTGCCCCCCGCTGCCCAGTCCATGGGAGAATTGTCTTCCACGAAACCGGTCCCTGGTGCCAAAAAGTGCGGGGACTGTTGCACTAGTGTATGGATTTCCCTGGTAGCTCAGTGGTGAAAGACTCCACCAGCCAAAGCAGGAGTCACAGGAGATGCTGGTTCGATCCCCAGATCAGGAAGACCCCCTGAAGGAGGAAATGGCAACCCACTCCAGTATTCTTGCTTGGAGAATCCCAAGAACAGAGGAGCCTGGCAGGCTATAGTCCATGGGGTTGCAAAGAGTTGGACATGAGTATATATGTTGCTTGGACAATCAGAGAAAGTTATCTGCATAAAACTCACCAAAAAAATCTTCACTCAAAATTTCACAATGCATCATTTTTGAAAATTTTATGTTTATAATATACACAAAGTCTGGGAAAAAACCTAACGAAGCAAAATGTGAATGATGACAACAGTCATAAGTTGTATAATGAACTGTGATCAATTTAAGCTTTAACAACTTTGCTCAGTGATGTTAATTGTATTATTCTCTAAAAACGTGTTGATACAGCTCTGATCAATAATGTTTGGGTTACAAAAGATATATTAATACACCTCTAATCAGTAGTGTGTTTGTATGTGCCACTACTGACGTATGGATAGGATAGTGCCCAGTGTGACCAAATGAATTGAAAAGTGGCAAACTGAACAATTAGAGTCAGTTGTCTGCTTCTTTTTATGCTTCTGTGGTATGAAAAGTGAAAGTGTTAGTCACTCAGTCTTGTCTGACTCTTTGTGACCCCGTGGACTATAGCCTGCCCGGCTCTTTTCTCCATGCGATTTCCCAGGCAAGAATACTGGACCGTGTAGCCATTCCCTTCTCCAGGGGATCTTCCTAACCCAGGGATCGAACCCAGGTCTCCTGCATTGCAGACAGATTCATTACCATCTGGGCCACAAGTGAAGCCCTTCTGTGGTGTGGTATGTTACTGTTCCAAACGCAGCACCTGGGTGTTTGCAAAGGGGCATGTCATACTTCATTATTGAATGCTTTCTGTGATTACCATGCCTAGATTACAACAGTATGTTACTGCCAGATTAAGACCAAATATCTGAAAAGTGAGTATGCCCCTTGGAAGTACTCAAGACATAACAGATCAATATATTTGGAAGGACATGTCAAAATCAGTATGTAATTTGTATGAAATGACTGTGGACACTCATAGGTGATACCTATTGATCCTTGCTGTTATCGATCACGTACTGCTGTCAGGGGAAAAAAACTGTGCACACACTTTTAAACTGTGTATATTTATTTACATGTATTATAAAAATTGAAGAATATTGGTAAAATTAGTAAAACATATTAAATATCAGTACAATTAGGGTTTTTTAATAATAAAAAAATAGAGGTTCTAATGTACTTTTCCTACATATTCTCTGGGATGAATGTCCTCCCACTCTTGAGTCCACTGGCCTAATCATGGGCCATGACTTGTGTCAACAGCAAAACTCTCCTCACTGTCACTGATTAATCTTCTGTCAATATCCTTTGGAGGATAGATTCGTTTGGATGCTGGTCTCTCTCCTTGAAAAACAGGGAGAACCGTTTCTGGTCTCTGGTATGCTCTATTTTGTTGTTGTTGTTGAATGCAGTTATTACTATTACAGACTTATTTTCTTCATACCCTCCTGCTGGATATAATAGCCATTGCTTTCTTTTCTTAAATCAAAGGAGCCTTGGTTTTCTTTTTTTTGTTGTTTCAATTGATAAATGGTTGATTTACAATACTATATAAGTTTCAGAGCTTTGATTTTTCCAGTATGACACTAGGCAAGGTTTTTATACAGTCTATCCGTCATTCAGATATACTGCCACTGGAGAATGTTCAGCTCATACTTTGTCATACTTATAATTTACGTAGAGAAATCTGGCTTTCAGAATAAGAACGCTTTATATTGAAGAGATTAGTTGAAAGATGCATATGTATTTCACCCACTGTTTATAAAATTTATTCTAGTAAATATGATTAGCTTCATTAAATAGAGGAATAATTTACGTAGAGAAATCTGGCTTTCAGAATAAGAATGCTTTATATTGAAGAGATTAGTTGAAAGATGCATTTGTATTTCACCCACTGTTTATAAAATTTATTCTAATAAATATGATTAGCTTCATTAAAGAAATAGAGGAGTATAAAGGCCAACTTTTTTTTATTGAATTCTACTGTAAGTTGCCAATGGGGACGTTTGGAATAGCGATTGTCATTTGCTCAATGAATTGATTTTCCAGTTATGTTCTTTTAAAATTAAGAGAAAAAGTCATATTCTTTACCTCACAGCATTAGAATTATCACTCTATGTGCAGATTGTCTGAATAGTTGCCACCAAATTGAAAATTTCCTTTTTCCATGAGCTTTTGGAAGTGGGTCTTGCCATTTCAAGTAGAGGAAGAGAAGAATAAGCAAAGTTGCCTTCATGGGAGGCCAGGTCTGTTCTTGGCTCTGTCTCTTGTTAGTGTGTGATCTCCAGCAGGTCACCTCACTCTCTAGTATGGCTGTTGTTTTATGCATTGACTAGACATAGTAATTCCTGTTCCCTTTACCTATTTTCAGGAAGTGCCTTCGCTCTGTAGGAAGATGCATGGAAATGACTGTAGAAGTGAAGAGGTTTTACCATAAAAAATGGCTCACTTGTGAAGAATCACTATACAAATTAATTTCACATTTTAAAAAAGAATTCTATTTATCTGACTGTTCTGGGTCTTTGTTGCTGCATGGGCTTTTCTCTAGTTTCAGTGAGAGGGGGCTGCTCTCTAGTTGTGGTGCACGAGCTTCTCATCGCAGAGGCTTCTCTTGCGGAGCACAGACTCTAGAGTGATTGAATTTCAGCAGTCGCAGCACGGGGGCTCAGCAGTTGTGGTCCCCGGGCTCTAGAGCACAGGCTCAGTAGTATGGCACAAGGGCTTAGTTGCAGCAGGAATGTGGGATCTTCCCGGATCAGGGATGGAACCCAAGGCTCCTGCATTGGCAGGTGGATTCTTTACCATGGAGCCACCAGGAAGCCCAAATTTCACATTTAAAGGCTCATTTTCTTTATCTACTATAATATAATAATAATAATCTACCCATATTTCCAAGTGAATGTTATTTTCAAATAAGAGATTTATAGAAAAATTGTGAAGATAGTAGAGCATCCTTGCATCCCACATCCAGTTTCTTCTTTTATCAACATTCATGATTAGTAATTTTTACATATTTTTAATCACTAAAATTAATATTCTATATCTTCAAGGTCCAAAAAATGGGGGATGCCCTGCTTCCTTTTCTGTGATCTCACTTTGATGGGAAACAGTGTATTTGTTGTAAGTAACAGTATTTTTGCTTATGGCATTTTTTGGCTCCAAATAACAGAAAAGACTAGCTCAACTGGCTTAAAGAGTAAAGAAAATTTATTAGCTGAGATAACAGGAGATGTGGCAGTTTCAAGATAAATACAGGGACTCAGTGACATCATCAGAGTCAGGTTTTTCCCATTTTTCTGCCTCCTCATCCTCAGAGAGTTGGCTTGTCTGTGATCTAGCATTACCCCTGGTTGCCAGATGGCCACAGCTATGCATCCCATCCAGATACAAGCAGCAGAAGAGGAACCACTTCTTTCTTTGTGATTTTGGATCAGCAAGGCAGGCCTTTTCCAGAAGCCCTTCAGCAGACTTTCTCTCAACTGTTTTTGGTCCAAATGCATCATATGCCTATGCCTACACCAGTCTCTTGTAAGAGAAGGGAGGTGCCACGAGTGGCTTAGAGCAACCATGATGTGCCTCTAGGGGTTGGGGCTGATGCACCTCTAGGGGTTGGGGCTGAGGTTCTCTTCCTCTGAGAAAGTATATAGCCATCTAGGGGACAGTGGACATCTGAGCAAAAGTAATGCTGGGATAGAAAGGAGGTGTGGTGGTGGTTGTGGTGATTGGCTGGTGAGTAGGCAATTAACAAAGGCAACTACAACAGATAATACTATACTTGTACTATAAAAGTGAGTGGAAGAAATTGAAATAATAAAATAATGAACACTTACGATCTATTTATGACAAACCAGGTGTTATTCTAAGATAGAAATGGGATTCTGTAAATAATATCATCAAGACCTTTTCTAACATGCTTAGGAATAAAAATTTGAGGACCTAATATGGCTATTAGGGGCCTCAAAAACTTGCAAAGCTGGCTATTTCACAGATTCTGGGACAATATATGCCAGATAAATATTTGTTGAGTTATGTTGCATGAATATTTTGTCCAAAGCTATGAAACAAGATGTAAGTTTTGCTTCTTTTGCTTGAATATGACTTAATCTTCTAAATTTTGACATTCAATAACATATACATATTTCAAGTATAGCTAATATTATGTTAGCATATTAATATTTTATAAATAATAAATTCAGTTCAGTTCAGTTCAATCACTCAGTTGTATCCGACTCTCTGTGACCCCATGGACTGCAGCACACCAGGCCTCCCTGTCCATCACCAGCTCCTGGAGTTTACTCAAACTCGTGTCAGTTGAGTCGGTGATGCCACCCAGCCATCTCATCCTCTGTCTTTCCCTTGTCCTCCCACCTTCAATCTTTCCCAGCATCAGGGTCTTTCCCAAGGAGTCAGTTCTTTGCATCAGGTGGCCAAAGTACTGGAGTTTCAGCTTCAGCATCAGTCCTTCCGATGAATATTCAGGACTGATTTCCTTTAGGATGGACTGGTTGGATATCCTTGCTCTCCAAGGGACTCTCAAGAGTCTTCTCACAGTTCAAAACCATCAATTCTTCAGTGCCCAGCTTTCTTCATAGTCCAACTCTCACATCCATACATGACCACTGGAAAAACCATAACTTTGACTAGATGGACCTTTGTTGGCAAAGTAATGTCTCTGTTTTTCACTATGCTGTCTGAGTTGGTCATAACTTTTCTTCCAAGAAGCAAGTATCTTTTAATTTCATGGCTGCAGTCACCATCTGCAGTGATTTTGGAGCCCCCAAAAGTAAATTCTGCCACTGTTTCCATTGTTTCCCCATCTATTTGTCATGAAGTGATGGGACTGGATGCCATGATCTGAGTTCTGTGAATGCTGAGTTTTAAGCCAACTTTTTCACTTTCCTCCTTCACTTTCATCAAGAGGCTCTTTAGTTCTTTTTGACTTTCTGCCATAAGGGTGGTGTCATCTGCATATCTGAGGTTATTGATATTTCTCCTGGCAATCTTGATTCCAGCTTGTGCTTCCTCCAGCCCAGGGTTTCTCATGATGTACTCTGCATATAAGTTAAATAAACAGGGTGACAATATACAGCCTTGACATATCCTTTTCTTATTTGGAACCATTGTGTTGTTCCATGTCCAGTTCTAACTGTTGCTTTCTGACCTGCATACAGATTTCTCAAGAGGGAGGTGGTCTAGTATTCCCATCTCTTTAAGAATTTTCCACAGTTTGTTGTGATCCACACAGTCAAAGGCTTTGGCATAGTCAATAAAGCAGAAGTAGATGTTTCTCTGGAACTCTCTTGCTTTTTCGATGATCCAACGGATGCTGGCAATTTGATCTCTGGTTCCTCTACCTTTTCTAAAACCAGCTTGAACATCTGGAAGTTCACAGTTCACACACTGTTGAAGCCTGGCTCGGAGAATTTTGAGTATTACTGTACTAGTGTGTAAGATGAGTGCAATTTTGCGGTAGTTTGAACATTCTTTGGCATTACCTTTCTTTGGGATTGGAATGAAAACTGACCTTTTCCAGTCCTGTGGCCACTGCTGAGTTTTCCAAATTTTCTGGCATAGTGAGTTCAGCACTTTAACAGCATCATCTTTTCGGATTTGAAATAGCTCAGCTAGAATTCCATCACCTCCACTAGCTTTGTTCGTAGTGATGCTTCCTAAGGCCCACTTGACTTCACATTCCAGGATGTCTGACTCTAGGTGAGTGGTCACACCATTGTGATTATCTGGGTCATGAAGCTCTTTTCTGTATAGTTCTTCAGTGTATTCTTGCCACCTCTTCTTAATATCTTCTGCTTCTATTAGGTCCATACCATTTCTGTCCTTTATTGAGCCCATCTTTGCATGAAATGTTCCCTTGGTATCTCTAATTTTCTTGAAGAGAAATTGTGCAGACTAGAAATTTTTCTAGTCTTTCCCATTCTATCATTTTCCTCTATTTCTTTGCACTGATCACTGAGGAAGGCTTTCTTATCTCTCCTTGCTATTCTTAGGAACTCTGCATTCAAATGGGTATATCTTTCCTTTTCTCCTTTGCTTTTTGCTTCTCTTCTTTTCTGAGCTATTTGTAAGGCCTCCTCAGACAGCCACTTTGCTTTTTTGCATTTCTTTTTCTTGGGGATGGTCTTGATCCCTGTCTCCTGTACAATGTCATGAACCTCTGGCTCATAGTTCATCAGGCACTCTATCAGATCTAGTCCCTTAAATCTATTTCTCACTTCCACTGTATAATCGTAAGGGATTTGATTTAGGTCATACCTGAATGGTCTAGTGGTTTTCCCCACTTTCTTCAATTTAAGAGCATGGCCCCACCCATCAGAACAAGACCCAGTTTCCCCCTCAGTCAGTCTCTCCCATCAGGAAGCTTCCATAAGCCTCTTATCCTTCTCCATCAGAGGGCAGACAGACTGAAAACCACAATCACAGAAAACTAACCCATCTGATCACATGGACCACAGCCTTGTCTAAGTTAATAAAACTATGAACCATGCTGTGTAGGGCCACGCAAGATGGACGGGTCATGGTGGAGAGTTCTGACAAAATGTGTTCCACTGGAGAAGGGAAACTGAATATTGAAATAGCTCAACTAAAATAACTGAATCAGGAAAAAGCTTAACCCATACACTGTCAAAACATTTCCAATATTTGAAGAACAAACTGATTTGAAATTATCTATTTTAAAATCTTTACATTTATTTGCTTTTGTTGTTTACTAAGGTATAATTTACACAGTCCACTCTTTTTTGGTGCAGAGGTCTATGAATTTTGAAAAATGTATATAGTGTGCAACCATCAGGAATATTTGTTACATTGTCAAAGTTCTCTCATGCCCCTTTGTGGATAATTTCCTCCCCTCTAATCCCTGGCAATCATTGCTTTGATTCCTGTCCCTATAGATTTGACTTTTCTGGAATATTCTAAAAATGGAATATACTGTATACAGTCTTTTAAGTCTGGCTTCTTTCAGTTGGCACTACTCTTTTGAAAATTCTTTATGTGTGGTGAGTCTCCGCTGTTGGTTCCATTATATTGCTGTTTAGTATTCCATTGGACCAAGTGGTCCATCCATGCAATGGAATACTGCTGCTGCTGCTAAGTCACTTCAGTCGTGTCCAACTCTGTGTGACTCCATAGATGGCAGCCCACCAGGCTCCCCCATCCCTGGGATTCTCCAGGCAAGAACACTGGGGTGGGTTGCCTTTTCCTTCTCCAATGCAGGAAAGTGAAAAGTGAAAGTTAAGTTGCTCAGTCATGTCTGACTTTTAGCGACCCCATGGACTGCAGCCCACCAGGCTCCTCCATCCATGGGATTTTCCAGGCAAGAGTACTGGAGTGGGGTGCCATTGCCTTCTCTGCAATGGAATACTAAACAGCAATAAAAAGGAACATTTGGTTTGTTACTAGCTTTTGACAATTATAAATAACATTACTATAACTGTTTGTGGAGAGGTTTTTATGAAAACCCTTCATTTCTCTTGAGTAAACTGCTGGGTTATTTGCTATTTAGTTTTTTAAGAAACTGCCAAATTGTTTAATCAGTTGGCTATACCATTTTGCATAAGAGAGTTTCAGTTGCTCCACATCTTCCCTTAACATTTGGTAATGTCAATTTTTTATTTGAGCTATTGTCATAGTTGTATAGTGGTATCTTATTGTATTGTCATTTGTATTTTACTAATGATTAATGATGCTGAATATTTTTTCATGTGTTCACAAGGCATATTTCTTCACTGGTTAAAAGACTGTTCAGATCTTTTCCCAATTATTTTTTGAGTTGATTTTCATTATTATTTCATTTTCAGTTTTAGAAATATTCTAAATACAGGTTTTTTATTATATGTTGTTGCTGTTGTTCAGTCTCTTATGTCCTGTTTGACTTTGCGACACCATGGACTGTAGCACACCAGGCTTCCCTGTCTTTCACTATCTCCTAGAGTTTGCTCAGATTCATATCCATTGAGTCAGTGATGCTATCTAACCATCTCACCCTCTGATACCCTCTTCTCCTTTTGCCTTCCATCATTCCCAGCATCAGAGTCTTTTTCCAATGAGCCAGCTCTTTGCATCACGTGGCCAAAGTACTGGAGCTTCAGCTTCAGCACCAGTCCTTCCAATGATCTGACTTCAATGAGTTGCAAACCTAGATCAATTTTAGGTGATAATCAGATCAAGCCATTTCAGGACAGTTCGTACCAGTCTTCATGCTTTCAACAAGATGTGCTGCCAGGTTGAGGGCAATGCAAATTCATCTGAAATTTTCAAATTCAGTTAATGAAGGTGTCTAGATTACCTTTAGACCACACAACCTGTGTGTGCTAAAGTGAGCTCATTGCTCAGTCGTGTCTGACATTTTGTGACCCCCATGGACTGTAGCCCGCCAGGCTCCTCCGCCCATGGGACTCTCCTGGCGAGAATACTGGAGTGGGTTGTCATTTCCTACTCCAGGGGATCTTCCCAACCCAGGGATTGAACCCTGGTCTCCTGCACTGCAGGCAGATTCTAAGTAAACAAAAAACTTCTACAAGAAACACAGCTCAACTGGTTAACTCCTCTGTGCACGGATATAGGAGCACTTCTTTGCCTGGCAGGGGTGTTGCGAAGCACAGTTAATTATTTGCAGAATGATCCCAAGCTCCCAGATGAAAGGAGCCACACTTCCCATGCCCAGTGTTACTGTTACAGTGTCCTCTGCTGCCAAGGAGAAACTGATGCAGAACCTGCCTCAAGCATCTAGGAAGACTGGCATGTGATCACAGAGGGAAGCCTCCGTGCTTGTTCATCTGTTGGAAAACTGTTCAGCTTGCCTGTGATATAACGAGGTCAAAGGTTAGGGGTGGCTGCACTGGCCAAAGTCAGGTCTCTTACAAAACTGCACCCAATAGTGTCAGGAGCATCAATCAGAGAAAGAATCCAGGAACAAACTCGTATTCATTTCCCCAAATTCCTTTTTGCTTTGCTGTTTTCAGTTTTTCAAAGATCACATTCAAATAGCATTTTATGCTCTTTCACTGAATTAACAATAGCCTGGAGAAGGTATTTCAATCCCGAAAGAAACCTTTTCTATTATGACAAACCTTCAGGGGCTCATCTGGAGCACTGCTGATAGGGGCCTTCAATCAGACCTGGAAGCCCTAGCTAGTTCCTATGCTGTGTTGTCTCCAAAGTTGTATTTATGGCCAAGGCTATGGTCACTATCAAAAGAAACATGGGCTCAGAGTTCCTCTAGAGAAGAGGAATGTTAAGTGAGACATGTGTCTGCAAAAACAATCAACTAAACATATCCCCACTGCCTCTCCCTTAACTTTAGGAAAAATGGCTTTTTTTAAAATGAGTTTTAGAAAAGCAATAATAAACCAAGCTATCTACCTTATATTGACACTGATGTTAACAGAGAAAACGCAGTTTTTTAATGGTGCATTTCATTTATTAGATGGATCCTTCTATGGTAGTGATATTATTAATAACTATATAATGTACAATAAAACTATGAGATATGATACTAGTTTTGTTAGAGCACTGATGCATGATGTATTACGTAATAATCTTATTTAATCCTTACAATAGTCTTACGTGATAGGTATTATGTCAATTTTACAACTGAAGAAATGGAAGCTTTTAGGCTCATTATTTAAGTGGGGGAGTAGGGATTCCAGCCTGTCACTAAATTGAGTGTAAGCCACCAGGTTCTACTGGGTACAGTTATAGAACATGATATACTAATCATTACTGGTGATCAGAAAAATTCATGAATTACTATCGGTTTAAACATTATCCTTACAGGAACAGAAGACAGTAAACATAACATCTGTGCATTTTTTTAATGGAAGGAGAAATCAAATGAATATGTAAATCAGCCAGGGGGAAAAATAACCTACAACTGTTTCCAAAATAATTTTTAGTAGTAAATCCTTAAGCTACATGGCAATGTATAGAAACTGAATGCTGCGCTTTCACCGCCGGGACCAGGGTCTAATCCCTGGTTGGGGAACTAAGATCCCCCAAGCTACATAGCCAAAAAAAAAAAAAAAGAAAAAAAAGAAAACTGCCACCGAATGATAAGGATTTTAGGTTACTTAAGTGCAAATGAAATGAGAGGTATTTCTGTCAAAGCAACAGCTGATTTCTACCATAGAGATCAGACAATCAGGAACAAAAACAGTAAGGTTCAGAATGTTCATTCAAAAACATACAATGATCTTTTATTTTGTAAACAGTAAATATAACTTAGGTATTGGAAGCTCTTTCTGGAATAAATGATGAACGTCATGGTGACAATGATGGTGGACAGGAGGTTAGGAAGGACGGATTCTAGTCCTGCCTCCAATTAGCTAGCTCTGTCACCTTGGATGAGTCACGTGACCTCTCCCGACTCCAGTTTTCTCACTTGTACAATGAGGTCTCTGGTCTCTTCCAGTTCTGAAATCCTCTGAGTCTATGAGTCAAACTCATCTCTTCTTTGCTTAATGGCTCAATTTTCCTTTCCGCACACCTCTTAGGGAACCGATTGAAAATGCAATTCAATTCTCACACGGGCTTCTTTGCTCACTCCACGCCTCCCAGCTGCTGCTGCTGTTTTTAACCCCTTTGTCATTGGGAAACACTTTCAAGGATAGTGGGGAAGCAAGTAAGATGAAAATAATTTACCAAAAGACTGAGTTTTACATTGACATGCATGCACTTATGTCCACTTTGCCATCTTTCTCGCTGTTCTGCTTTTCGATTACCCTCTGTTAGGCTGAATTGCTTTTCTTTTTTTTTTTTCATTTACCACAAAATGCTTTTTAAAAAATTGTAACTTGGAAAACCAAGATGGATTCTTCTATTCAAATTAGCAAGCAACAAAATATTTTTAGCTTTTTACCTACTAATTTTCTGTGTGCAATGATTGTCATTATTTTAGCTGACAGAATTAATGAGCTGATTCAATTAAAAGGTTTTAGGAACATTATTTATGGCTTAATGGTAAGTATATTAACAAAAACTGCATTACCATGTAAAGCATACCCATCTCTTTCACCTTTGAAAATATTTCAACACTTCTCTCTGGAAGCATATTTTAAAACAAATATAACAAATATATAATGCTACTTTATAAAAATGCACTGCACTAAGTAGGAAATTGAAATCCAGAGGATATTAAGACCATGAAAGAGAAGGAAGGCCTGTTCTGCAGCTGACCTTGAAACCCCAGCTTGCATTTACTGGGAAAACAAACAATAAAAATAAAAATCTAAGGAGTATGTGAGACCATCTAATAGAAGACAATCCTCAAATCTCAAGATGCTTATGGACAGCCCAAACTGTAGAGACCTAATGTTTCTCTTCAATAACGTCATGTAACTTGTAGGTGTTTACTTTACTGAGAGAAATAATTATCTGTGGCCTTCTAAAGTGTTTATCTTGAGTTTTTAAATCATATTCCTATTGAAATACTTTGCTTATAGGAATTGCTAAACAGATCTCAGCCATGGACAGATGTTACCAATACTTCACTTGATGTTATAGAACCAATGAAAAATGTTACTGTTTATTACTAGGCCCATGAACAAGATTATGAGTTCTGTTCCAAATGCTTAGAATTTATTTATATTTGCACTAAACATGAATGGCCTAGGGCGGGAATAGAAAATATGTGGCATCTATGTGATCACTACCCATTCCAAAGACTAGTGCCCAGAACTGATCACAGCCTTATTTCCCATTGAGCTGGACTCAGCCTCAGAACCCTTCTCAACAGTAGTGAATGCAGCTATCACAGCATATATAAAATTATTTGCTGCCCAAAGTCTAGAAGTAAAATATCTTACTAAAAGCCCCACAGGTTTGCCTCTTTCCTTTTTATATTATAATTGTCTTTTCTGAAATTTTCAAATCTTTTGCTTTCATTTTGCCAAGTAATGATTCGTGCACCATGGCTGAGCCACCTGGGAAGCCCAAGTAATGATTTATTTTCCCCAAAATGAGCATTTACTGCATATTTCTGAATTCCCCACAGCACCTGAGACAGCTCTAAACACATACTTGTCGTCGTTGCTCTTTAGTCACTAAGTCGTGTCTGACTGACTCTTGCGACCCCATGGACTATAGCCTGCCAAACATACATCAGGGACTCAATAAATATTCATGTCTTCAAGACCCTAAATGCTAAAAATATAAGATGGAAACATCCCACACAAACATCCCACGCCAAAGAGGATCCAGTCTCAGCCATAGCTGTCCTGAGTGTCAGTTCTCTCCGGAGACACTCATGGAAGGAATCACATACCAAAATGGCCCCAATGAATTAAGTCCTGGGAAACCAGCAGAGCACAGAAGAAATGTGAGAATTCCAGCTCTGTTTGTGTCATACGTCTTCAAAATATGAGGAAATATGCCAAATGACTTTGGCTTTCAGATGATAACATACTCTGAATTAATGACTAACAGGGAAACAGCCTCTGAGACGTCTGTGGACAGTGTCTCTCCCAAGTCAGAGCCTGTTGGCCAATAACCAGAGAACCCGTCTCTCCTGAGCCAGCAGACACTTCTATCGCCAGGAAGCACTTTGTCACCGGCTCAGAAGTACAAAAGCGAGCAATGGAAAGCACCATTTTTTGCAATTAATCTAATAATTCCACCAAATATCCCCAAATTTGTGTACAAAACATAGTTGCCTTGACTTGATTTTAGGGGAAACATCCTGATATAGAAATGTAAAGATAAAGCTAAGCCTTAATAAGCCTTTTTATCTTTAAAAAAAAAAAAAAAGAAACAAACAAAATTTTAAAATGTTTGAGTTAATTTGGTAATATATTGGATAAACAATAATGTACCAAGGCTAATTTTAAGGCAAACGCAATGAAAGCACAGGAATTCCTTTTACAACTAAGTGTATATGTGGATGCTAAGTTGCTTTAGTCATGTCCAATTTTTTGCAACCCTATGGACTGTAGCCCACCAAGCTCCTCTGTCCATGGGTTCTCCAGGCAAGGATACTGGAGTGGGTAGCCATTTCCTTCTCCAGGGGATCCGCCCAACCCAGGGATCAAACTGTGTCTCCTGCATTGGCAGTGGATTCTTTACCTTCTGAGCCACCAGGGAAGCCTTTACAACTAAGTATGCATCCTCAAATACTCTGGTTGATGAAACTGCCATATTTCAGATTTTGAGGGTTTCTAAAGTAATTAATTCTCACCAAAATAATTAACGCCAAAATATGTGTTTCTCTGATTCCAATAAATACACCCAGTTTTCAGCTGAAGAAAATGAGAAAGTTAAAATAAAAAGGCTCTAATTATTCCTTTAATGCAAGTGAGTAAGAGCATATTTAATCTAAGCTTAACAGTCATTCATTTGTGCATTCAACATTTATTGAACACCTGCTCTGTGCCAGGAGCTCTGTTAGTTATTGGGTCATAGAGTGGTGAACAAGATAAACATAGTTCTTACTCTATGGAGCTTGCAATCGAGTCAGAAAATCTCGCCAATGAACAACTACAGACAGCAGTACATCAACAATTGAGATAAATGTGGCACAATCAAATAAAAGGGGCTTACAACTTTCAGTTTACTTACAAAACTATGGTTTCCTGCAGAGGTCATTGGGATTATATAAATTTTGATTTTTCCCTATAAAAGAAATTTCAATTAAAATTTAAAAACAGTCCACTTTAGATAAACTCAATTTTAATTTCTGACTATATCTGTGTTGAATATAAAAATGACACTTTTTTTTTTTTAAAGAAAAAAGTGCTAGCTATTCTAGAAATACCTTTAACTGAGGCTGTTTTCAGGGGAATTCATGACTGCTTTAGGTTAATGGTCAGTGGCTTCATGTTCAGGCCTCAATTAAACTCTGAACTTCCATTGTTATTACTTAATTGACTTGGTTATATTTCATGTCAGCATTTCAAAATGACCTTCCTTTTAAAAAATAAAAATTACCTGACAGGGAAGCATTGTGGCAGCCATCCCACACTGTCTTTATGTATGGTTGGGCCTAGAATTTACTCAATTTATCTACCACTTGGGTACCTCTCAACATCCTTGCTTATGACATGAGACAGCTCCAAGTAAATGCAAGTGGTGAGGGAAAAGAGATGAAACACGAAATCTATCTGCTACCATGACTATTATTAAGATGCCAACTAAATCCACTGATATCCACTTTAATTCTAATCAGGGAGTTAGTCTTAAACACCTTGCATATCATGATTAAATGCTGTCAAGTTATGCTTCTTTGAAAGCAGGATTATGTGCACCTTTCTCTTCCATTACAAGTGCCTCCAAAGGTTTAGTTGTGCCAGTTAACTAGATGGAAATGTAAATCCCCTTTACTTGTACATGAGACAACAATCAGAACAAGTTGGATTTCTTTAACTAATGAGTGGGATTTTATATAAAGTAGGTATGACGCCAAGATGGAACTCTGCTAGACTGAAGCAAATTAAAGCATCAAATGAGTCTTTCCCCTCCCCCTGCATTGTGGAAAAGTTTTAAAAGTCTTTTTGAAGTACTTTGATCAAGCTTTGAAATCATTTTAGTGGATGACTATTGTATGAAAACCGTAATTTATAGTTCTTGACCTAAGCAGCTCTTTGTCTCACAGCTATGTTCAAAACAATAGCAGGAAAGTGAAAAACACAAGGGGAACCCAAGCTGTTCTGGTTATTATTTAATTCATAATTCCATCTTCCTTAATCTTTGCAATCCAGGCATGTTCTTAATAAAACATCTTCAGGCCATTTTTACTATATATAGGAAGGTTAGTTTGGCATAATACAATTAGAGGGTCTGAACTCTGTCACTGGGACCTTTCCTTAACCCGAGGGTGACCTGCCAGGCAGGTCCAGAGAGGATCTCGCTATAAATGGTGACAGTGCAGGCAAACACCTATTGTTTGCCTTTTAATTTCCTCTCTAGTTAAGCTGGCTTTGTTCCTTGACCCTAACTGAGAAGGTGCCAACTGGGAGATTTTCACCTCCCATCCTATTCACAAAATAGTTATAGTTAGGAGGCAATCTGCTCCCAGCAGATCACACGGAAAATGGCAAGCTTCCTTCAAGATGAACAAGCTAGGCCGTGATTCCCTAACTGAATCACAGAGACATTTTACTATTTTAATTAGTAATTTTAATCAGCTAAACATCACCATTCAGCCTGAAAATATTAGTAAACCTCACATGTTCTTTGGACTCTTTTTGCCAAAATAGTTACGGACAGACTAAACCACAGGCTCTCTTTGACCCTGTAAATATCTTAGCTACAGGTTTTATGATCTTCAGGTGCCACCGATGCCTGTGAACACCGGGTACACGGAGGAGCAGTCGGTGTGCTTTTCTCAGAGGGTTTAGGCCAATTGTTCTTCCCCACCCTGGACCCTGAAAATACATGGATCAAGATTCAGATGGGCTGCATTTCAGTCCTGGGATCATCTTCCAGAGAGAAAAAGAACCAAGGGATAGTGTTGTTGTTGATGTTCAGTCGCTCAGTCGTGTCTGACTTTTGCGACCCCATGAATCGCAGCACGCCAGGCTTCCCTGTCCTTCGTTATCTCCCGGAGTTTGCTCAACCTCATGTCCATTGAGTCAGTGATGCCATCCAACCTCTCATCCTCTGTTGTTCCCTTCTCTCTTGCCTTCAATCTTTCCCAGCACCAGGGTCTTCTCCAATGAGTTGTAGTGAGGAAGTGCCGAACGTGTCCACGTGGGAAGAAACTGCCAAGGCTGGAGAAGGGGAGATGACAGGGGAAGAGGAAGGGAATGGAGGCCAGCACGTGAAAGATTTAATTCAACTGAAACTGCAGGTCTGTAAAGGGGGTGTGTGGGGGTGGGGGAGCTGGTGAGAAAGTGCAGACATCTCGGGTATCTTGGTTCCAGAGAGGAAAGGAAACACTGGGTGTAGCTCCTCAGGGAGGGGCGAGTGAATTAACTGTTCACTTGGGCGCTGTGCGTTAATTAGTGAGGGCCATGGGGCCCATTTAGTGGATGACCTCATCCAGGGTGCTAAGCAATCCCCAGGCGGCTTCAAGGAGTGAGTGCACCCCCTCAAAGACCTGACAACTTATCATCTTTTTCCAGAGTGGAATTAAGCCTTGCCAATAATGAGCAGCTACACACACCTATGCTTAAAGGAAAATGATGTCCCCTGGAGAGCCAGTTCTCTACTCTGCACCGGAGCCTCCCTTTTATATATGATTTAGGAGTGTTTAGAAGAGTTAACAGACACCTTGCCCAAAGCAAATTAAGAAAAAAAAAGAAGTCTCATTGTTTTTTGTTTGTTTGGGGTAGAAATGGGGCGGGACCAAGTCTGTGAAATAGCTTGAAGTATCGGCGCTGGATCAGCTTTGCTCTGAACTCATCCCTCTGAGAGCTTCGAACAAACAGGGTCTCTTGTTTGTTTGTCAGAGCAGACGCTTGGCAAGTCTACATATGCCAGAGAGAACTTCATTGAGTTTTATGTTTGTACACACACTCCTGCTTTCTGACTTGGCTTAATTCATCAGCATGGTTTGCAGAGATCCACATAAAGTAGGATTTGACTTTAACGTTAATGTTCTAATGACAAGAGCAAAACCAAAAATATATCACCGTATGTCTACTCTTTAGGGATGATGTTTATACTGTCTAAATTAAAAAAAACCACAAACAAGCAAACAAATAACACACATAGAAATATTAATAGCACAGATAAGTATTTCTTACATAAAAGGCTTCTAGTCTAGGAACATCAGTCCCCCCAACACCACTCCTCCAATGTCTACTGAAAAGTAATACATGTTATAATCACATTAGTCTTTATGTTGTATAAAGCGTAGTTTTAAATAACTTTGTAACTTTATCATGGTATGTACAGTCTACCGCTGGTTTCTTTCCCACTTTTCAGGGCCAGATTTTAAAATCTCATGCATAAAGAAAAGGTGGTGCCTTTGCCAGAGAACACTGGTACCTTCTCCTAACATATTATGTCAGGGTGCCAGGTAGGAGCAAGCGCCTCTTTCATTTTTTAAATTTATTTGTGCCCCTTCATCATAAATTTGTTTAATGTAAAATAAACAAATCTTTGATGAGGGTTTAACAAGGTTTTCAACATTTGTGAAGATCCATGTATAATTTACTCCTAAAGAAGAAAAATCAGTTTAAAGCATGCCATGAAAACTGCTTTTAACAACAGTTTGGTCTAAGAGTGTGTGTGTGAGTGTGCGTGTGTGTGTGTGAGTGTGCGTGTGTGTGTGTGTGTGTGTGCGTGTGTGTGATGTATCAAGACAACAGTGGTTCCCAAGTGTGAGTGTGTGTGGTGTGTATCAAGAACAACAGCAGTGGTTCCCAATCATTCTATTTTACTCACAAAACCTGTATGGTGAATTTTACACTGAAGTACAAGTTTGCCTGATAATACCATACCATTTCATCTTCTCCCTCTTTCTTGTTTAATGCAACCTACCACAGAGCTAAAATCCATGCCTGAACCCGACATGTTTGTGTTCTTCAAAAGGAAAGGCAATAGGCAGACGTCTGCATACCCTCTTAGGTGCAAAATGAACAAAGGACAGACAGTACAGTTAGTCTTTTGAAAGAACCAAGCAATGCATATAACTTGAGGGTGTTTGTAAAAGTTACATTTTTACTAATATTTCCAAACTCACTCAACATTATAAAGAATATTATTTTTTGTCAACATGGGGGAAAATTTTACTAAATACATTTTTGGGTATGGATTAATTTTTTACCTTCCTAAAAGATAGGTTTATAATGAATTTATAATGATGTTTTCCTTCAGATTGAAATTTGGTTTGCAGTATAAAAAGTGAATAAATGAAAGTGAACAAATACAAAACTTCTTTTATTTTGCTAACCTGAAAACTGCTCTAGGTTTATTTTTGGTACACTTAATTCATTCAAAGCCAAACGTCCCTAATGCCTAAATTATTTGAGTGTTATATAATTATGTGGTATAAAAGGAGATATAAAGCAGGGTAAAGAATGCACTTTTGAAAAACTTTACTCATAAAAATACCAACTACCATCCATACCTACAGACAATTAGTCGTGTTTAAAAATAAACTCTTGTCAAGGCTGGCCCCGAGCTTCAGTTGTCTGCCCTCAGCCCCCAATCCAAAAGAGAAGCGTGGTTTCCAGACACAACATAACTAATGCTTTTAAATGAGATAAGTGGAAAATGTTTGGTGTTCAAACAAGTAATATAAAAAGAAGAAATTTTCATCAAATGTATTTTTTTCAGCTTGGCTTACTGCCATAGAAGTCAGGAAACCATAAAGACTGGGCAAAACAAACTCAGGCTCCCAGCAAGATCAGCCCTTGCAGGTGGGTGAGAAAATCTAGTTGTAGCCTTCATGACTTTGGCTTTGCTAGGACCGTGAGAGGTTATTCCATGACGGTAATGCAACCCTGGGTATCTGTAACTCTACATGAAGAGAAATGGGGAGGGAGACATAATGAATGCAGGCTTAGCCAAAAAAAAAAAAAAAAAAAATAAGAGGGCAATTCGGTAACTGGGCGGAGAATTGAAAAATCACACCTTTCAGTCTCCACATTTTTTCTTTTGTTCAGTATATAAGGAGAAACCATCCGGAAGGAAGAAAGATTATGACTATCTATAAACTAACTGTTTGACGGAGACAGAAATGCTGATAATGAGTGGGTTGTGTCTGTAGTTCTTGGCTGTTCCCATGAGCAAGGGATGAAGGAAAACAGAAACTCTTGATATGTTTGTCTAAAGAGGTAGTGGTGTGACCACGGGCAGCGAGAGTTCAGCTGAAGTTCAGGGCAGATGTTGCCAGGAGTTTACGCTGCAGGAAAGTAAAATTGCTTCCGGATTCACCTTTTCCTCCCAGCTTCTCTTCCAGGACCATCAGGGTCACGCAACACTGTGGCACAAGGTGACGATGTCAGTGGGGAAGCAGGCATGCAGCAGGATGCCCCTCTCCCGGTTACAGTCCAGCTCCTGGATAAACCCGTACCAGTAGATGACTAAGCCTGGCCCAAACCTGCAAAAACACGAGAAAATAACACACACAGGTAGTACTGACATAATTCCAGAAAAAGGTAAATCACTGATGCATGGATAAGATGACTACATGACTTTACACAGTTTTTGTTTTGTTCGCTATGATTCTGACTGAAAGTAGTTGAACTTAGACCAAAAAGTTTATTGAATGCAAATGTTAACCACCTTGGATGGATTTGTTACCTTTTTTTCAAGGAACCTGAACTATTTCACTATCCTGATTTCCTCTCAGTCAGGAGTTATGCTGACTTAGCTGATGAAGGATAAAACAGAGATGCAGGAGCATTGAGCTGGGGAGCACCAGGCTTGGGCTTTTAGACTTTTAGCCACAGGCACAGCTGAGCGCAGCTTCCCTGGTGGTTCAGAGGGTAAAGAATCTGCCTGCAATGCAAGAGACCGGAGTCTGATCCCTGGGTCAGGAAGATCCCCTGGAGAAGGGAATGGCAACCACTCTAGTATTCTTGCCTGGAGGGTTGCTTCCATGTACAGAGGTGCCTGGTGGGTTACAGTCCATGGGATCCCAAAGAGTTGGACGTGACTGAGCAATTAACACTTTCACATTCAGAGGCACCCCTTTAAAGGTTAAACTTACCTATTTTCAATTAAGTGGGGAAAAAAATGTTTGAAAAGTACTTTTAAAAAACGAAATGGCTCAAAGTCTTCTTCTTACAATATACCAATAGGGCCAGAAGTTCCTTCTGCCCTATTCTTTCTAGTCTAAAACAAAACAAAACAAAAACACACATACACACATAGCGCAACTGGGATCCTACAAAGAAATCTTTTGACCCTCCTCCCTCTGCATTACAATTTCTCTTAAGCGTGAACATGGCATGAACTTTGGCGTAGGTTCTTATCACGAAAACAAGGAATAATGCCACGTAGAGTTGAGAAAAAGTCTTGACAGATGCAGGCTTAAAACCTCAGTATTTCTAAATAATGCCTCCGAATTATCTCCAATTTAGTTAGCACACTCAGGAAGTAGTCAGCAGGAAGTTGAGACCTCTAGGTTGGGTTCATAAAGATGTAATCACTATCAATCACCATGCACATAGAGATGTTTGGCACATCAGTTTCGCGTTTTTCCTACCAAGAGTACTTAATTAAAGGGCAGCTTTACTTTTGGTGTCGTGTTGCAGGAATTTTACAGTGAAATCATAAATTATGAATGTTGGGTTAGTAAAAGGATGTCTAAAAACAGAACTGCTTTCTGTATTCTGACGTTACAGCGGGCTGAAGCGAGCTAGGCCAAAAGGCCTTTTCCTTCCATGATTTATTATATGCTGAAGTGTACTTGCCAAAACAAACAGTACAGGATGAGCTGCGAAATACTGTATGCACAGGAACAAGTTCAGCTGGATTTCGTGGGATGGTGTATTTGGGGATTCATATCAGGAAGGTAGCCAAGCTGGATGCAAGATTAACTGAAACCTTTGCATCCTCGTTGTGCAGGGACAGAATCCTGAGATGGCTACTCTCAACACCTGAACATGTTCGGCGGGGACACAGGAGCCATCTAGGATGTAATGCCTTGGAGTACCAGGCCCTGCAACATTTACCCTCAGGGCTGACTGCACGTGCTTTTGTTTCTCAATATCTCTGAATAGTCTCCTTTGTGGTCAGAAGAATCAGGCACCTAAGGTGCGAGCAACGTGCATCTCCCCCTGACCCCCCACTGCGCTTACATGCCCATCAGGTGACGCTCACACCTAAACAAGGTATTGCTTCTATTTGAATCGAGGGTTTCTTGGTAACTCTCAATCACAAACAACTGTCTGCAATGGATACCACTTGGTATCTTGATTTCACAAAGAGCTCTGTGACTAGTATCAAAGATGATCTTGGGTTCGTCAAAACAAGTCTGGCAAGAGCAGGAAGAGCTGTGATTCTGAGGATCTTGCCTGAGACGCCTCAAACCTTCCCATCAGTAAAGCAGCCCTGAGTCACAGTCTGGAGAAACCTAATGTTAACCTCAACACGTTTCCTCTGTTTTATTATGCAGCCATTCTGGAAGCCGTGATGTTCTTTAGAAAGGTGCTCATATTTTTACAAAGGGAGGGAAAAAAAAAAGGCAATCTAACCAGTCATGGAAAAGAACAAAAGAATATATAGAGGTCGTAAACAACAAGCCCAGTGTTTTAAAGATTTAATAAAACAAAAACACATATCACCAGCACTGAGAGAGTGAGAGCAGCCTGCTCTTTACCTGAATCATAAGCCAAAGGACACAAGGCATGGTGGCTCTTTACGAAAACGGCAATTTCTAGGCAAGTCAGGCTGGGGAACACCTCGATGACCAAGAAAGCAGACTTGTGTTTCACTTGTGAGGCAACAGATGAAATCAGCAACCAGAAAATGTTTTGCAAGACTGTGAATCTGGATTGCTTCCATGTCCCAGCTATTGTAAACATTGCTGCAATGAACACTGGGGTACACATGTCTCCTTCAATTCTGGTTTCCTCAGGGTATATGCCCAGCAGTGGGATTGCTGGGCCATAGGGCAGTTCTATTCCCAGTTTTTTAGGGAATCTCCATATTGTTCTCCATAGTGGCTGTACCAATTTGCATTCCCACCAAGAGTGTAAGAGGGTTCCCTTTTCTCCACACCCTCTCCAGCCTTTATTGTTTGTAGACTTTTTGATGATGGCCATTCTGAGTGGTATGAGATGACACCTCATTGTGGTTTTGATTTGCATTTCTCTGATAGAGTGATGTTGAGCATCGTTTCATCAGCAGATGAATGGATAAGGAAGTTGTGGTACATATACACAATGGAGTATTACTCAGCTATAACAAGGACTGCATTTGAGTCAGTTCTAATGAGGTGGATGAACCTGGAGCCTATTATACAGAGTGAAATAAGTCAGAAAGAGAAAGACAAATACTGTATATTAATGAATATATATGGAATTTAGAAATATGGTACCAACGATCCTACATGCAGGGAAGCAAAGGAGACACAGACCTAAAGAACAGACTTTTGGACGCAGTGGGAGAAGGTGAGGGTGGGATGATTTGAAAGAATCGCACCGAAACATGTACATTACCATATGTAAAATAGATGACCAGGGCAAGTTTGATGCACTGAGGCAGGGCACCCAAAGCCAGTGCTCTGGGACAACCCAGAGGGATGGGGTGGGGAGGGAGGTGGGAGGCGTGGTTCAGGATGGCGGACACATGTATACCTGTGGCTGATTCATGCTGATATACAGCAAAACCAATCGCAATACTGTAAAGTAACTATGCTCCAATTAAAATAAATACATTAAACAAAAATAAATGGAAGACTGTGAATCTGAACGTTTCATGTAGTGGTTTGCTAGGAGGACTCTCTAAAGGTAGCAACACAGATATTTGAGCTATTTTTAGTATATATAGGAAATGACTCATAATAAGGCTCTACCACCTAAATCTTTGTTCCCTAGCTTCTGGGTGACATTATATTAACGTGCGTAATACCAGCTCTCTCGTGTGACTCAAAAGCTCTGACAGTATATCTTAATTAATTAAAAACAAGGAAATATAATAACTTCCCTTTGTAAATAGAGATTGGCAGATGAAGGCTTTCAAATTATGTAGTCTTTGAATGACAAAAATAATGGGGACCACAGATGGTGACAAGTTTGGAAATTTAATGAGAAAACAAGATCTGGCCTTGTTCCCAACACCTTGAGTGCATTTCTGATGTTTCTCCAATAGCTCAGGATCCAGAGATTATCAGATGCTGGCAAGATAACCTTTCAGCAACTTACCCATTTATGAGCAGGCTGACCACAGTAAGCAACCTTGTATGATCAATTCCTTGATTACTGGAACTTACAGAAGGGAGCATGTAGGCTGACAATTTGGAAAACCAAGCAACCCATCTCTAGTGTTTCCATCTGAAAAGGTGTTAAAACAGGGAGAGAACGAAGACCTAGGAAATTTTTATGTCGGGCAAATACTTGCTTAGGCACCTAGAGATTTCACCTTTTTTGATGTCTACTGGATAAGAAGGAGCTCACTGGGAAGGCAAACACAACCTTTGTGACCAATAAAAATCAAAGAGACTATTAACAGAATTTAAAAGAAAATAGAGTCCCTGAATATGAGCAAATGTGCAAAGCAGAGGGTTGGTCTGCTACTAGGACTGCAGCCCTCCCTACCAGGCTGGAGATACTGGGTAATGGGATGTGTATGGATCTCCGAATTGACTGTGTAAACACATTTCAAGGTTGACTATAATTTGGAAGTTACTATTTTCATGGTCAAGTAATAAGATCAAAGCCTCCAAATGATTTTAAAAACTACTGTGGAGCATGGTGTGGAATGTGAGTGACTCTTGAACAAGTAATTTTGCCTGCAAATAAAATACTACCAAATTAGCAAAAATAACAAATACCTCTTGAATAAATGGGAGGTGAAAGTCAAGAGCCATGAAAGACCTCGAGGCTATGAAAATTAAAGCTCCTTACAAAGAATGACAACTTTATAAATGCGTTTCTCTGGTTTCCTTCCATTTTAGAGTATTTAGAGAAATTAAGTAGGAGACTGGAATGAAAACTGGGTACCCTTCTGTAGGTTTTGTGTATATGTGTCTCTCAGAGGTTATATGCTTCACCATTCGTCTCTCTGCTATATTGTGACACTTTTGAGGGCAAAGACCATGTTTCACTTACATTTGTATCCTCTAGACCTAGCACAGTACCTGGTACATAACAGATACCCTTGGACAAGGTGGAGAACGCAGTGTTAGTAATAACAGGATCAGACAGCTTTTGCACTGGTTACTGGATCAGTGGCCACCCAGACACAGGCGATGGAAGGGCTCAGCCATTGCCATGGTTTGGTAATTTTATTAGTGACCAGGAAGATCACCCCAATGGCATACTTACAGGTCATAGTGCTAGTCATAATAATAGTTACAACAATGTTAATTATTAACAATTTCATAGCACTGACTATGTGACAGACACTGTTCTAGGCACTTTACACATGTGGATCCATTTAATTCTCAGGTCAGTTCCATGAGGGAGGAAGTTATTGTCCCCACTTTATAAGAAAAGAAACTGAGGCACATAGAAATTTAAGTATTTTGCCAGAGATCATGTAGCTAAAAAGTAGAGGAATCTGCTTTGGAAGCCAGGACTGGCTGGAGGGTCTGTGACTGTCTTGCTAATATCAGTCTACTAAATATGGTAACACAGTATTAGACTTCAACCAGAAAAAGAGCAGAGATGCTCAATGCACTGGTCAGACCACACCTAGATTGTTGTGGAGGGTTCTGGTGTCATAGTTTAAAGGAGAATATCTCTAGTCTGGAACTGATCTGGAGGAGAACTCTAGGATGAGTGAGGAAGCATTAGAGTAACAAAGTATATACGACTTGGAAATGGACACTTAAGGTGGTAATATGCTCACTCACGACCTTTAGATTTTTACAGTCCTCTAGGGAGAAGGAATTGGATTCCTGCTGTAGCTCTTGAGTACAGAAGTAGGGCAATGTTTGGAAAGTAACCAAGAATCAGATTTTGATTCAACATGAAGAACAATCACTGAGTGAGTTTGGAAGTGGATCTTTCCTCAGTCAAACCTCCAGATGAGACCACAGACCCTGGGGCAATGCCCCGAGTGCAGCCCCTGAGAGAGGGCAAAGAGCAATGACTCAGGAAAGCTACACCCATATTCCTGACCCACAGGAAAAGTCAGGTAACAAATGTGTGTTATTTTCCGTCATTTCGTTTGGGGCGGTTTTTTATATAGCAATAGATAACTAATAGATCTACCTGCACCACAGACTTGAGTACTCAAATACCATTCCTCAACATAAGCAGTATGGAGAGACCTGTTGTCTATAGGTTGGCTTTTGTCAGTTAAACTTGAACCTAGACTATACAGCAGAAGGAGTTACCGAATGAGATTATCAGTAAGCAGCAACTCTTTATCAAGGCAAATCTCAGATACAAAGCAACTCTGTCCTATTACACTAACAGAGGTTTTGGGGTCCTGACTGACTATACCCCCGTGCCCCTCCCTGCTGTGTATCTAGGATGCTGGGGTTTCCCAAAGTAGAGAAATCATATATAAAATGAAGAATTCTGCACCTTTCCCCCAGTTCTGTGGTTTTGGTGTTAAACTTGGCTATTGGGCTTCCGAAGCTGCTAAGAGAAGGTGGAGACAGGATGTGGGATGTTGGTTATAGGCACAACTCTGCCAGTTGAGGTGACCGTTGACAACTAAGGAATAGACATTTTAAAAAACCCAGCTGGGGTAATCCAAGCTTGTTGGGTGTTGGGGCAAATAGATTCTGTCAGTCTCAACAGGTGCTGAGGACAATCCAGGAAAAACAAATGCTGGTTACATTTTGTTCAGTTAAAAAAGGCAGCTCAATCTGTAAGATATTTTGTAAAAAATTGTCAACAAAAATGTTTTAAAAATGGTATCTCAGAGAGTAAACTCTTAAGTTTTTCAGAAAAATTTAGCTATCCTCATATAATCTCTGAGGTTGTCAGATTATGAATGTTGGACAGAATACGGCACAAATTATATATTAAGTCTTCCACAACTCTCTGAGAAACTCAGAGGCACAGACAGAAAATGTGGCCTCCCAAATTCAGGAAGGACTTGCTTATTTCTTTTAAACTATGTAAAAAAAATACTCTCTCTTCCTTGTCAGGCCTCTGTGCTATCTTATAACACATGAATTACGTGAATGGTAGTTTTACTTATGGAGAAAAGAGAAGACTATTAACTTTCTATTATTAAGACTTCCTTGAAAGAGGACAGTGAAAAAGTTGGCTTAAAACTCAACATTCAGAAAACTAAGATCATGGCATCCAGTCCCATCGCTTCATGGCAAATAGATGAGGAAACAATGGAAACAGTGAGAGACTTTATTTTCTTGGGCTCCAGAATCACTACAGATGGTGACTGCAGCCATGAAATTAAAAGATGCTTGCTCCTTTGAAGAAAAGCTATGACCAACCTAGACAGCATATTAAAAAGCAGAGACATTATTTTGCCAACAAAGGTCTATCTAGTCAAAGTTATGTTTTTTCCAGTAGCCATGTAAGGATGTGAGAGTTGGACTATAAAGAAAGCTGAGTGCCAAAGAATTGATGCTTTTGAACTGTGGTGTTGGAGAAGACTCTTGAGAGTCCCTTGGACAGCAAGGAGATCCAACCAGTCCATCCTAATAGAAATCAGTACTGAATATGCATTGGAAGGACTGATGCTAAAGCTGAAACTCCAATACTTTGGCCACCTGATGTGAAGAACTGACTCACTGGAAAAGACCCTGATGCTGGGAAAGATTGAAGGTTGGAGGAGAAGGGGATGGTAGAGGATGAGATGGTTGGATGGCATCACCGACTCTATGGACATAAGTTTGCGTAAACTCCAGGAGTTGGTGATGACAGGGAGGCCTGGTGTGCTGCAGTACGTGGGGTTGCAAAGAGTCAGACACGACTGAGTGACTGAACTGAACTGACTGACCGAGGCACCCTCTTCAGAGGGGCTGAAATGAAATGTAAATGCAGAAATTGAGAGATTTCCAATCGCATATTAGATATCATTTTGCTAAATTAGCCCCAATAGCCAACTCCCTGGTTAGCTTCCTAAAGCCCATTTAGCTTCTATTTCTCCACAGATTTCAGAGGGCCTGTGAGCAGACATTATGTCTATAAAGATGTTGTTTAAATACAAATAAAATGATTCCAGTACCCAGCAGCAAAGCGGTAACTAACATTTACTGCATGCTTATTATGTGGCCGGCAGTGTTTCAAGTGCTTTTACATGTACAGGCTTATTTAATATGTGCAAGCCAGCCCCTTATGTGAGAAGGAGTAGGCTGTGTGTGCTATGATTATCCCCATTTCACAGATGAAAAGCTGAGGCACAGAAATGGTCAGAAATGTATCTCATATTTATGGAATTAACTTTGCTTATCAATAGTTTCAGCTCCAAGAAAAAATAACTATTAAAAAAAAAATCAACACACTTTTATACCTCTTTTCATAATACGAAGGTGAATGGTGGTGGGATTCATATTCTATTGTACAATTTGGCTCTCTACAAAGAATAAGAGAAAATTCATGACACTGATCATATACCTCTTTTCTCAATGAGCTAAGTTACTATAATTACATTTAAAAAAGGATTCTAATGCATGAGGCTTCTGCAATATAAATCTGGTTCAAGTCAATAAAATAAACAATTTTCATCTGAAGGATGACAAGAGGACTATGGAATGATTTGATGATGTTAGTCAAGCCCTTGGTTATGAGAGTCTTCATCAAACAATAAAAACAAAACCTAGTTGTATTGATTCAAATCTTTGTTCTCAACCCAAACTTTTTCAATTCACAAGCAAATAGAAAACTCCTCTCCAAAAGAGGAATAGCAGAAAATCTTTTTTTTCCCCTCCCCTTTCTTATTTTGAGTTGCTGTGTGGGGTCTGAAGTATCTTCTGAGGATGTGTGCAGACATGTGGCTGTTGGAAGTCAATTGTTTCACCATCAAAAAGACTTGCATGTGGTTTTTATGAAGAACGCATTCTCAAACACACAGTCCAGGACGAAGGAGAAATATAAAACATCTTGTAATTGTTTTAAAATAAACTCTTACACTGTTTATTTAGTTTTAATCTGTGTGTTGTAGATTGGTTATGCACTTGTTAATCACTGTTGTATGTATCTCCAGACAGAGTTGTAAATAACTTTTCAGTCCAAGTGAAGTATGCTCACACATGTTTATATGCAAAGTATGTGCGTATTTATGCCTGTGTATAAATATGTGTACAATAATAATAGATTAGTGATCATGTAATACAGCGTCTTAAGGTTCTGGCACTACGGTCAATTTCACATACAAAGCAAATATTCTTTTTTTGGTAATATCTAGAGATGAAGTAAAAATATAAATTGATTGTTTCATTTGCTTTTTTTGGCTTGGCAACTCTGTGTTTGCAAATTGAAATGACTAAAGAAATAGAATCCTAGTTATGAATATTCTCGCTGGGTTTATGGATCTTCATGATTAAAAATGCAAGTCTATATCTTTGTAACATCAACTTACTGTCTATAATCTTGAAAATAAAAAAGGAAAATATGTGAGAAATACTGACTCATTTTTGGCTTTTATGCCACATAGAAAATAAACAGATAATATATTATTTTGAAGAAAATTTAAAATGTATATAAATACACAACCACAACCACCTGAAATTCCCCTTGGTGTTTATATAACTCAGCGTTTTCATGTCTACATTAAATTGCCTGGAAAAGTGCTTAACTTCCACTTCACTTTGTCCTGTGTTGGGTATTCTTAGATGCTATACTAACAGTCTTTCCTGCCTATAGTAAATCTCTCCTCAAAAGAGAAAAACTGAGGTAGGTGGGAGAGAAAACAAAGGCAGAAGCTTTTTTATATTTAATCCATTGTTTTTAATATCTGTTTTCTTGGAGAAACACTACCTCCTGGCAGTGGGGCAGGCTCTCTGCATTTGCCTATTAAGAATTTACTCGTAAGCCTGCATATCCATCCTGCATGGAGTCACAAAAGAAATGATCTTCCTCTCTCTAAGGTAACTTAATAACTCAAATTTTAATAATGTAGAACTGTTCATATTTAAGTGTAAAAATAAGTTATCAATTGAGTAATACAATAATAATAATTGAATAAATAAGATGCCAAAAGATTCACAGTGCAAGAATAATTAGAACAATAACATGGTATTCTAGAAGTCTTCATAGACAAGGTAAGTTCTCAGCTATGCTGCATTTATTCATATAATGGCCTTTTAATTTTCCCCATTAAATCCATTTTTTTGAGAGAAGAATGAAGATTGGGACTAGAGGTCCTGAGAGATAGAGAGGGATGGCAGAATCAGAAGCATATTGAGATTATTTTATTGTGAAACTGGAGAATGAGCTTAGGAATGATAGCCTTGTTTTTTGTTTCAAATGAGGATGTATGAAGTGGATAGTACAATGCTTCTCCTTTTTTCTCCAATGGGATGGAAAGAAAAGAGAAACACCAAATGCAGTGAAAGAAACCAAACAACAAAAAAATCACAAAGTACCCAAGGACATATTTGCTTTGAAAATACTTAAGTACTATCAGTGAGAGGACACTTCAGGGGACCTTGGGTGCAAATCATATCTATCGCTCTGGAATTTATACCCCAGCCTTCTTCCAAAAGTTGGGGTAGCTTACAAAATTGGTCGTGTGAATTATTACATGTTTTCTCAGTTATTTCCCCAGGGAAACATGCCAAAGGCAAACCCATCATTTCAGCTGATTTAGGGTTTGATGCCAGAGAATTTATAATTGATATGACAACCATAATGGAAAGTGATCATCATGCTGGCAACACATGGGGCTGATGGTGCAACAGTCCATTTTGGTATTTGCCAGTGAGTCAACCATAGACGTGCTCTGATAAATGCTGAGGTTATTTCTGAACTTTTTATTACCAACTTTCTGAATACTAGAAATCAGAAATTATAAAACAGAAAATATTTTTATCACAAAAATATTGCAAACTTTTTGCACAGTCTTTTATTATTAGGCACGGGAGGAGGGGGCCTCTGTTTCCTCGGCTCAGTTCATGGAAGATCACAGGGTAACCCAGAGTTCAGTCAGACGTTTATCTCAAGACACAAAGAGATTTATGGGTTCTGGATATATATAAGTCTGCTTAAAATAAAAAAATTATCGGAATTTTCATCCTTGGCAAAGTCAAGTAACTAAAGGATTAAGGCTGATACATGTTTGCCCTATAAATCTATCATTAACCAAATGTGACAAAATGCTTCAGGTATGTCAGATCCCAACTTGCTCTAAATGTGTAGTTAAAATTTTCTTTTACTCATCATAAATACTTCATGATAAGGAAAGTCTCTCTGGCAAAACCATCACAGTCCTCAGAAGCAAACCTCTCATAAAGGCAAACGCTGGAAAGAGGAGAAAAAAAATGAGAAGGTAGAACCATCCAGGTCATTAGGAAAAATGGCCTGCTAAAGAAAAACAAACAAACAAAAAATAGTTCTCAGAAAAAAAAAAAAAAAAAAAAAAGAGAATAATCCAGCCTGCCAGTTATTAAACAAACACTTCTAGAATACAAAGTTCCGCGAGAACAGCTTCTATTTCAGAGGCACGTAGGAGTCAACCAATGAATACTGGCTGAGCGGATACATGAATACATGAACGAATAACACTACAGAGCCCCTGCCTCAGGAGAAGCTGTGGATGCTACCATAGCAGAGACATCACTTTGCCGACAAAAGTCCATATAGTCAAAGCTATGGTTTTTCTAGTAGTCAGGTATGGATGTGAGAATTGGACCATAAAGAAGGCTAAGCACTGAAGAATTGATGCTTTCAAACTGAAGTGCTGCAGAAGACTCTTGAGAGTCCCTTGGACAGCAAGGAGATCAAACCAGTCAATCCTAAAGGAAATTAACCCTGAATATTATTGAAAGGACTGATGCTGAAGCTCCAATACTTTGGCCACCTGATGTGAAGAGCTGACTCACTGGAAAAGACCCTGATGCTGGGAAAGATTGAGGGCAGGAGAAGACGGGGGCGACAGAGAATGAGATGGTTGGATGGCATCATCGAATGAATGGACATGAATTTGAGAAAACTCAGGGAGACAGCAAACGACAGGTAAGCCTGGCATGTTGCAGTCCATGGGGTCGCAAAGAGTCAGACACAACTAAACAACAACATTTGGGGGAAAATATCTTTTGCTGATACTCTCCACCATGGAGGGAAGAAAAATCATTTTTAAATATGAGAAAATGAGCCTTAAAAACATGCCTGAGTTGCACATTCTGAAGAGCTAGCTCCCAGAGGGGCTATTAGGAATCCCTGCTTTCCAGGTTGCTATGGAGGAGATGATGCTGAGGCTTAAAACCTGGTAGAAAACAGAAGTACCATTCCCTGGAAGGGCCATTCCTGGTGGCTGAGGTGGTGACTGTAAGGTGGGTGGGAACTGACTGCTAAGAAGAAAAACCAAGCACTTGGGAACCAATCGCTGCACACAGGTGGCTCTGGCTTCCTTGAAATACAATCAGTTCAGGTAGGCTTTGTTTACAGTAGCTTTTATCTAGAAGATAAGGTTGTAAAAACATCAATCAAAATGAAGTACTACTGTTCCTGGCCATATCTCAGCAGGTTCATCTGTTTTATTTCTGCCTCCCTTTCCAAATTCCTTAAGGTGTTTAAGATGAGTGAAGAGATATCAAGCTATAAAAGTGAACTGCATTTGTGTAGGACACGTGGATTTGCATTCTGCGAACCACAAGTGCCATGGCTATGGTGCCTGTAGAATTCTCAGGTTCAGGCGGAGTCCATATTCCTATTGCTTTACTTTCAAATAATACGTAAACTTTAAAAAACTATCTTTACACATTTTCAGCAGTGCTCCTTTAAGAAAAATGAGGATCTGGTGGCTTCTATACACTGGGTTAAGGCTTTTAGTTTATTTCTACCTTGCCCCCCCAAAATGTTATCATAAAATAGCAAATTATAAATAGAAAATTGAGCTTGGGAAACAAAGAATGCATTTTATGGCTAAACTGAACTTCAAAGGTCAACTGTATAGTTAACAAAATTTTAAATTTAAGCCCATAAGGATCCTACTTGATTTTATTTTTAACTGCATTACTAATTTAACACCAGATCCATGCAATGAAGCACCGAGGCAGGGACGTTTCCAAGTGAGAAGGGAAACTGTGCTGAAGGAGTGAAAAGGCACGCTGGCCCAACTCCAGAAGACAGTTTCCAACAGGGCGGGGAGGTGGGCAGGAGATACCGGACTGCGCAGAGCAGACCGATGCACGGGAGGCGAGCTGAACCGATGTCACCTGGAAATAGACCTTAAATCTAGACACAGCCAGCAGGCTCCCCTGGGCTGGATGCAGGTTGTGCTGAAGGTCTGCATGGTGGAAAATATCTTATCTGCCTTTCTGAAGGTTTTGAGTCATTCTTCAGGGCTGGGCTTTGTGAATCATTCTTCTGATTGATCTCCTTTTAAATACATCTAGAGGAAGGCATTCTAGTAAACGTGAGGCCCAGTGGTTAACCCATTTCAGATTCAAGTCACCTAGATTCAAAGAATACTTGATACCATCCCTGTCTTTCAGGGCCTTTTAGGAGTAAGGGGGGCAAGTAGGTTAAAAGGCAGTGGTGTTGGAGAAGACTCTTTAGAGTCACTTGGACTGCAAGGAGATCAAACCAGTCAATCCTAAAGGAAATCAGTACTGAACATTCATTGGAAAGACTGACGCTGAAGCTCCAATACTTTGGCCACCTGATGCGAAGAACCAACTCATTAGAAAAGACCCTGATGCTGGGAAAGATTGAAGGCAGGAGGAGAAGGGGATGACAGAGGATGAGATGGTTGGATGGCATCACTGACTCAATGGATATGAGTTTGGGCAGACTCCAGGAGACGGTGGAGGGTAGGGAAGTCTGGCGTGCTGCAGTTGCAAAGAGTCGGACATGACTGAGCAACTGAACAACAGAGGAGACGGATCTGGAGGACAGACTGTGGGAGAACTGTGCAGAAGGCCCTGCGGTGGCCCCGAGGAGGGGAGGGAAGGCTCTGAGCAGAAGTAAGGTCACCTTGGAGTCTTGAGGTCATGTTTGCTCAGTGGTAAGACAGGGAGGGTGCTTCTGGTGGAGGGAGAGGCACAGACACGGTGATGAGCAAAAGCCTGGGGGCTTCAGGGGCAACTCAGAAAAGTTCAGAATCAACAAAGATCATAGGCCTGGCAGAAGACACAGTTGGAAAAGTGGGGTGGGAGTGAGGCTGCTGAGGGCCAAAGGGGTGGTACACAAGTGGAGGGCCCTTTCCTCTGGATCCCATGGAGCAGGCACACCAGCCCTTTGCCCCAGGCTAATCCTCTTTTATGAAACCCAAATACCCGGGGCCATGTTTCTGTATGGAATTTGTAAGCTAAATATTTACTTTGTGTGGGGCCAAAGTATCTACTAAAGCTCACTTATTTGGGGGTAAACACATTAGAGAAAAGTATACATTAAAACAAATCTCTCTCCCTCCCCCCATTTCCACTACATACAGAAAAAAGACTGCCACTCAAAAAAAAAAAAAAACACAGCAAAAACAAGAAACTGAAAGCTATATTGAGGGCTCAGCTTTCCACCATCGCTGGGACAAAGTACATGTATATAAACAGTCACAGCCCAGCTCCACGGGGGTCCCCCCAGCTTGTATTCTTTGAGAGGTCTGCGGGCAGGAGGTGACTGGCCAACAGTTTCCTTAGTGACTTACACAGCAACCTTATTGAACTTAACAGGAGTCATTAGCTCCATTTTATGAAGATAAGGACTTCCAGGAGTGAGTTCTCCTCTGGTTGTTTTTTGATTAAAAGCAAGACAAGGGGAGAGAGCTCGGCCAAACCTGCAGTTTTACTTGACAAACTCCGCAGCTCTGAGTTGGCCCCAGGAAGGCCACTAGGGCTGGTGCTGTGGTTTGACTCCATTCGAGTTGAAAGCAATCTGTCAGTGTGGAGAGGAGTTACAGAGGTTATTTTAAACATTTAGTTCAGCTTTTGACTGTCTTCTTTTAGAGGCATTCCTGGCTGCAAACTACCTCATCCTGGGTGACATAAGACAAGCTATTGAATGAGGTTAGACTGAGGTCCCCACAGTCAGAGAGCTGGTCCATCCATGTTGCCATTAGCTGATTAATAGGTGTTTATTTTTAGGGCTTGAACTAACAGGCCATGCTAAGGCCAATGCAAGATGATATTTGAAGTAATCTGTGAGTGCCTCGTGCTTGCCTGCCAAAGACCTTACTTTTTTTGTGTGGTTGTTGATGTAGCTGAAGTCCTTGTCTGACCAGTAACATTTAATGTCAAAGACAGAGAAAAGTCTACCCCCACTCCATTATAAAGAAGGCCAAGAATAGATCCATTATCACTATTTAAAAAAAATATTTGTTGAAGGAAAAGGGAAGACAAATATGACCTACCAGTTATGGCAGCTGGTTAAGTCCAAATTCTCATCCAGTAGTAAATAATGAAAATGCTTAATATTAGGTCTGATGCCTTGCACAAACAATACCTAGGCTTACCATTTATTTTTCAATATTATGACTGCAGATATATGTCATTATAAGACATATAAAATATTTCATTGTAAAACTTACTTCATTTAAGGAATTTATTTTGATTTATGAAATTTATGATTTTAAAGGATTCAGAAGCAAAATGACAAAATGAACTGGTTTCTCACTGCCAAACTCTTAAGTTTGAGAGCTGTTACAATTACATATTTATTTCTGTTTAATGTTTACCTCCCTTATAGACATATATTCCATAAAAGCAGTGCCCTGTCTACTTTACCATTACTTGGCATCTGGTGGTACAAGGCGTGTGTGTGTGTGTGTGTGTGTGTGTGTGTGTGTGTTTATGTGTGTGTTCTCTGTTGTGTCTGACCCTTTGTGGCCCCATGGACTGTAGCCTGCCAGGCTCCTCTGTCCATGGAATTTTCCAGGCAAGAATATTAGAGTGGGTTGCCATTCCCTATTCCAGGGGATCTTTCCAACCCAGGGATTGAACCTGTGTCTCTTGTATCTCTTGCATTGGTAGGCGGATTCTTTACCACTAGCACTATCTGGGAAGCCCATATGGCACATAGCAGATGTTCAATAAATACTGGCTGAATTAATGAATGAAAGGTAGAAAAGTTACACAGAGGGTCTTTGCACAGCTATTTTGCTCAGGTGTAGTCTAGATCTTGAATCTAATGACATACATAAAATGGGCTCAATAGTGTGAAAAACAGTGCTGTTATCAATATTTGCTTTACTCAAGTCATTTGCCTTTGTTCACTTGATACGCTGTCCTACTTTCCAAAGTAGGACAGCCACTGGTGTTGACTGGCGCAGTAAAGGGGGAGTTAAAGCTACTGCTTTTCACACTTCCTACCTCTTCTTTGAGCAAATTTTTGCTGGGATATTTTTATAGGAAAATGAGATAGAAACTTCTCTCTTTTAGTTTGGATTTGTCACCTCAGCCTTTGTGGTACGGAATAGTACCACACTAGCACTCCTTCCTCACCTTTTGCAAAAAAGTGCTAGCTGCTCAGTCGTGTCTGACTCTTTGCAACCCCATGGACTGTAGCCCACCTCTGTCCATGGAATTCTCCAGGCAAGAATACTGGAGTGGCTAGCCATTCCCTTCTCCAGGGGATCTTCCCAACCCAGGGACTGAACCCAGGTCTCTTAAATTGCAGGCAGATTCTTTACCATCTGAGCCTCTAAGGAAGGCCCTCCTTACCTTTTGGGTGAATACAAATCCACTTCTAGCCATACTTCTGAGTGATAACAGCTCTGGGAAAGAGGTATTTAGAGTGTAAGACCGGGAAAGATTGCTGGCAACAGTCCTGATTACTGCCAAAGTCTGTGCTTGAGACTGAAGAGCAAGGGGCAGTTTTATTTGAACTTCACAGAAAGACATGGAAGATCTTAAGAGTCCCAAAGTCCCGTCTGTAAAGCTGTTATGTCCCTAATCAGATCAGCTAGGCTCCTAACAGGGACACATATGGCAATTTACCACCACGATTTCCACAGGGAAGCAACCCCTGTGTTTTCTGTCTATTTTCATGATCTGTCCAACACAGATCAATCACTCAGAGATCCTGACACATTGATAACACCCTTCAGGCTTATTTACAGACCAAGCACTGGCCTTACAGAAACAGATTACAGTCACCATTTAAAATAATTCTTTGATCTCACCCAAGATTACACACTGGTTCTAGACTGGATCTGTCTCTGGTAGGACTAATAGTCCCCACGTCATATGCTGAAAACTCTTCACTATAATACCTGCAGGTGGTCACATACTGCTCTCAAGTTTTCCAGCACAAGATAGGACATGTCAGAAGAAGACGGAAATAACTTTCACAAGAAAGAAGGATATCACATTTGGGGCATAATTTTAAGAGGAAGCCTAATGTTAGACTCCTAGTGTGAAATACAGACTTTGTTTTAACTGAGAGATGATTAACAAAAGAGGTTTGTTCTCTGATTGAATCTCGCTTATTTGTTAGAATTAATGCCATTCATTCTGCAAGTATATTATACTGTAATATTTTAACAGCAAACGTTCTCATTTTGCCTCTTCATTTTGCTTAGATTTACCACTTACAAATTTCAAACACATGCCACAATAAGCAGAAAAGTTCACAGAAGATTTAGATAACCTCAGATATGCAGATGACACCACTCTTATGACAGAAAGAGGAACTAAAGAGCCTCTTGATGAAGGTGAAAGAGGAGAGTGAAAAAGCTGGCATAAAACTCAACACTCAAAAAACTAAGATCATGGGATCCAGTCCCATTACATCATGGCAAATAGATGGGGAAACAATGGAAACAGTGAGAGGCTTTATTTTCTTGGGTTTCAAAATCACTGCAGATGGTGAATGCAGTCATGAAATTAAAATATGCTTGTTCCTTGGAAGAAAAGCTATGACAAACCTAGACAGTGTATTAAAAAGCAGAGATATTACTTTTCCAACAAAGGTCCATATAGTCAAAGCTATTGTTTTTCCAGTCCTCAGGTATGGATATGAGAGTTGGACCACAAAGAAGGCTGAGGGCTGAAGAATTGATGCTTTTGAACTGAGAAAATAAGAGAAGCGAAAAGCAAAGAAGGAAAGGAAAGATAATACCCATTTGAATGCAGAGTTCCAAAGAACAGCAAGGAGAGATAAGAAAGCCTTCCTCAGTGATCAGTGCAAAGAAATAGAGGAAAACAATAGAATGGGAAAGACTAGAGATCTCTTCAAGAAAATTAGAGATACCAAGGGAATATTTCATGCAAAGATGGGCACAATAAAGGATAGAAGTGTTATGGACTTAACAGAAGCAGAAGACATTAAGAAGAGGTGGCAAGAATACACAGAAGACTATACAAAAAAGATCGTCATGACCCAGATAACCACGATGGTGTGATCACTCACCTAGAGCCAGACATCCTGGAATGTGAAGTCAAGTGGGCCTTAGGAAGCATCACTATGAACAAAGCTAGAGGAGGTGATGGAATTCCAGTTGAGCTATTCCAAATCCTAAAAGATGATGCTGTTAAAGTGCTGCACTCAATATGCCAGCAAATTTGGAAAAATCTGCAGTGGCCACAGGACTGAAAAAGGTCAGTTTTCATTCCAATCCCAAAGAAAGGCAATGCCAAAGAATGCTCAAACTACCACACAATTGCACTCATCTTACACATTAACAAAATAATGCTCAAAATTCTCCAAGCCAGGCTTCAACAGTTATATGAACTGTGAACTTCCAGATGTTCAAGCTGGATTTAGAAAAGGCAGAGGAATCAGAGATCAAATTGCCAACATCCGTTGGATCATCGAAAAAGCAAGAGAGTTCCAGAGAAACATCTACTCCTGCTTTATTATTATGCCAAATCCTTTGACTATGTGGATCACAACAAACTGTGGAAAATTCTTAAAGAGACTGTTATACCAGACCACCTGACCTGCCTTCTAAGAAATCTATATGCAGGTCAAGAAGCAACAGTTAGAACTGGACATGGAACAATAGACTGGTTCCAAATCAGGAGAAGGTGTACATCAAGGCTGTATATTGTCACCCTGCTTATTTAACTTATATGCAGAGTACATCATGAGAAATGCTGGATTAAGCACAAGCTGGAATCAAGACTGCTGGGAGAAATATCAATAACCTCAGATACGCAAAGACACCACCCTTATGGCAGAAAGAGAAGAACTAAAGAGCCTCTTGATGAAAGTGAAAGAGGAGAGTGAAAAAGTTGGCTTAAAGCTCAACATTCAGAAAACTAAGATCATGGCATCCGGTCCCATCGCTTCATGGCAAATAGATGAGGAAACAATGGAAACAGTGAGAGACTTTTTTCTTGGGCTCCAAAATCACTGCAGATGGTGACTGCAGCCATGAAATTAAAAGACACTTGTTCCTTTGAAGGAAAGTTATGACCAACCTAGACAGCATATTAAAAAGCAGAGACATTTACTTTGCCAACAAAGGGCTATCTAGTCAAAGCTATGGTTCTTCCAGTGGTCATGTATGAATGCGAGAGTTGGACTACAAAGAAAGCTGAATGCCAAAGAATTGAGGCTTTTGGGTGTTTGAGAAGACTCTGAGAGTCTCTTGGACAGCAAGGAGATCCAACTAGTCCATCCTAAAGGAAATCAGTCCTGAATATTCATTGGAAGGATTGATGCTGAAGCTGAAACTTTAATACTTTGGCCACCTGATGCAAAGAACTGGCTCATGTGAAAAGTCCCTGATGCTGGGAAAGATTGAAGGTTGGAGGAGAAGGGGACGGCAGAGGATGAGATGGTTGGATGGCATCAAACAACTCGATGAACTTGAGTTTGAGTAAACTCTGGGAGTTGGTGATGGACAGGGAAGCCTGTCGAGCTGCAGTCCATGGGCTCTCAAAGAGTCGGGCAAGACTGAGTGACTGAGCTGAACTGAAAGTATTGAACATCAGCTCAAGAAAATGGTTTGCAATTTTGTTTGTCGGTAGGGTCAATTACTTTGGGTAACAGTATATAAATTACCCAAAGTTAAATGATAGTAATTATTTAAGGCCTTGAGGCACTGGGGACAGTCAGTCTAGAGGACAGTTCAGTCTTTTCTGTCTTTTTATTTTAGGAAACAGGAGGAAAAGCAGATTGCTTTATTTCACTAATCTAGATAAGGCTTAAAGGAGGAGAAATCTTGATTAAAGGAGCAAATAACTAAGCTGTGAAGACATTCCTCCGCCCCCCTCTTCTTTTTCCAGGCATGAGGAGATAGCTTCAATTTACATTTACATAGTGCTTTATGGGAGACCTGGGTTCAATCCCTGGGTCAGGAAGATCCCCTGGAGAAGGAAGTGGCAACCCACTCCAGTACTCTTGCCTGGAAAATCCCATGAATGGAGGAGCCTGGTAGGCTACAGTCCACGGGGTCGGAAGAGTCGGACACGACTGAGCGACTTCACTTCATTTATGCTTTCAAGGAAATGCTGATTAGGAGGATGTTGTATTTAGGGAAGCTGAGTGAGTCCTCAGAAACTTATTGGAAGACACTGACCTTAGGACTGAGATCTGCTGACTTGGAATCCAGGGATGACAGAGGCAACTTGGAAAGTTCTGTTGAACCATTTTACCCTATGTTCCCTCTTACATTTATTACTCTTCCAGTTGGGTTAGAATAAAATGTGAATCTTTACAGTTTACATCTTATCTTATGTAGAGAGATCAAAGGATTCATTATTATTATTCAGAGAGTATTTAAATGTTATGAATTTGATATGATTGCTAAGCACTATTAAAATAAATTTAAGTAATAATTTTGTTTTGAGACTAATTGAGATGTTTTACATTTGATGTCATCACTTCTGACAAGTTACTTCTCACGTTGTACACACAGGCAAACCTTTCAATTCTATAAAATGGGACTTTTGTCAGGCATCCTAAAACATTGGAAGGTAACATTAATTTTTATCTGTCAGGATGTGCTAATTAGAGTTTTAAAAATTAAAACAAATCATGCCTGATTTCAAGCTACTCATTTGGTTTTTTTAAAAATATAATTATCTTTAAAATAAATGTTTTTAATTGAAAGATAATTGCTTTACAGAACTTTGTGGTTTTGTCATACATCAACAAGAACTATATTTCTTTTTAAATGTGAGTATTTTACCTTTTAGGTAAGTAAAAATATATTGGCCTTATTCCAATTTTACAACTGTAAGTTGCATAATTCCTATCAAAAAGTATAAATATAATCACCTTCCTATTTAAGAGAAATATCAAATAAATTGTACACATTACCTGATTTTAGTCTTTGGCTGTGATTCCTATAGCTATATATTAGGAATGAAATTAAAACACAAGGACTCGTAATATTTTTCATTACAGATAGAAGTCAGTTCTTACGTGACAAAACTGATTATACTACAATTAATCTGCTTCAGAATTAATAAAATGCATAAATATGTATATGATCACAATATTATTATGATTAAGAACATATTAACTTATTTAATATTAACTAACTGAATAGATTTTGGGAAGTTAAATATATAATAATCTTAGGATAGTTCTGGATCTAATGAGAGAGGATATTTAAATAACAAAAGACTAAGTAACTTTAAATGTTATGTACAAGTGATTATAGGGAGGTTAATGGTAAGGGGCTTAGAAGGTAAAAATATCTAGTATCCTTGCTGATGGAAATGAAAATGTGAGTTCAGAATATGAAAGTATAGTTACTAATTACTGTGCTGTAATTTCTGAAAAGCGACCACAGTTCAATGGTGTTGAGGGGGAGGTAGAGGAGTGACAGGGAGATTTCACTAAAGAGTTGAAATCTCTACTTGGTTTTGAAGGCTGAGAGAAGATGTGAGATTGAGAAGGAAGGGTATGGACAGGGCAAGGATAAGAATACAGGCATTTGTGTCTGGTACAAAGGAGCCTCCCTAGGAGTCAGTTTGAAAATCAGTGCAGTAGGCAACTAAAAGAATGGAACTTAAGGACAAGATCTAAATGGATGATACAACTTTGGAAGACAGACATGCAGACAAGATTTGGTTCAGCGAGTGAAGAAAGAGAGGGGGTTTGAGGATGGAAACGGGGGACCGAGAATGTCAGGCGCTGCAGAGGAAGGGGAACCAGCCAAGAAGGTTGTGCACATCCTGCTAGAGAGGTGCTAACAGGGTAGAAGGAGAATCAGGAAAGTGTGGGATCGGAAAGTCAAGGGGTGGGCTTAACCGTGTTAAAGAGAGAAAAGTGGTCAGGGCGTTCACCTGTGCTGGGTTTGCGGAGCAGCTGTTGCTGAAAGACTGCAGAAACGTGGGGAAGTAGGGACCCCAAGTGCAGACGAGAGACAGTGGGAGGAGAACGAGAGCAGGTGAGAGGCAGGGTGGGTGGCAGGTAATGTACGAGCGGCTTGTATGAAAATTAAAAGTTGTTCAGTAGTGTCCCATTCTTTGTGACTGTATGGTAGGTCCATGGAATTCTCCAGGCAAGAATACTAGAATGGGTAGCACTGCAGGGAGATTCTTTACCACCTGAGACACCAGGGAAGCCCAAGTGGCTTATATACTGGGGTCTAATAGGATCTCCTGGGCTTCCCTGGCGAATCCACCTGCAATGCAGGAGACACAGGAGACGTGGGTTTGATCCTCTGGGACAGGAAGATCATCTGGAGGAGGGCACGGCAACCTACTCCAGTATTCTTGCCTGGAGAATCCCATGGACAGAGGAGCCTGGCGGGCTGCAGTCTACGGGGTCACAAAGGGTCAGACGTGATTGAAGTGAGCACACACACAATAGGATCTCATATACACAAAACACTGACCTTCTGGGAGCTGTGACCATAAACCCAGTCAGAAGGACACAGACAAAAAGATTTGAATACTGATAGAATAAAAATGAAGGGCTGTCACAATGAGATGGTGGGTCCACCGAGGAAGAGTATATCATATACACAGCGGACAAATGTCTACAACTTTGAAATGTGTATACATCTAGCACAGTTTCAGAAATATTACAGTTTATAAAAATAATTTAAAAAAAGATGAGTACTAGTAGTGTTAAGCAGAGTTAGGAGTAGATAAAGAATGTAACCCAATCTGTACCATTCATTCACACAGGACTGAGAACTTAGATTTTAACTAAAGGAATAAAAAGTTACTTTAAAAATATGTATTTCTGGCTTTGTTGCCTTGAACTCAAATTAAAAATGAAATGAATTTTATATTAAGGACATGCATGCTAATTTTGGAAATATTCCTTATTTGTTTCTTTTTAATATTCTCTTATTTGATGAACATTGTCAGAATTTTCACTCTGGAATCTATGGGAAGTTAGGATTAACAGACTGTGTGTGTGTGTGTGTATGCTTAGTCCTTCAGTTATATCTGACTCTTTGCAACCCCCTGGACTGTAGCCCAACAGGTTCCTCTGTCCATGGGATTCTCCAGGCAAGAATACTGGGATGGGTTGCCATGCCTTCCACCAGGAGATCTTCCTGGCCCAGGGATCAAATCCAGTCTTCTGCGTCTCCTGCGTTGGCAGGTGGATTCTTTAACACGGCGCCACCTGAGAAGCCCAATAAGCTTTGTATTAGATCAAAATATGTTATAATCCCCATGTCTAGGGGATTGTTGATCTCAATTTAAGGAAGTTTTAGGTAGAATTATTAAAATATTAGCCAATACTATAAAAGGTCTTTCAGGTGTTTGTGCAACCACTATGAGCAATATGGATTCAGCTGTTTACTTGGTATAAAAGTGAGTCAAACTAACAAATGGAGGGTTAAATTCAACTTTGGGAAAGCAGTTTCTCAGTTATGATAAATCCTGGGTTCAAGAATTATTACTGATTCTTTCTGCAAAAAGTATTTGAGCTCCTGCGAGGTGCTTGACTTCCAATTAGTTATCTGCACACAGGAATGGGAACAGTTTCATAGAGAAAGTCACAGGAGAGACAGTTATCAAACTACGATGTGCAAAAAGCCCAATCACCAAGTCCAATCACCAGCTCAGGCTATGATCAGTGACTCTTTTTTGAACTAAAGTATATATATGTGTGTATATCCTGCGGTGTACACACACACACACACACACACACACACACACACACATGCACGCACATCAGTGTCACTTGCATTCACCTGCCTCACAGGTGTTCTGGGCTAAGTTCCCCCTTCTATAATGGCTGCTCAATTGAGTAATTACTCAGTTACTCTAATGAGTAGTAAGTCATGCACTCTCAAAATATTAATGGTCATCCAGCTTTTTTTTCAGATGAACAACTGAAGCCTAGTTAGTTCAAGTGTATGGCCCATCAAACTCTTCTCTTTAGTTAATAGCAGGATCCAGAAGAACATCAGAAAAATTACTGAAATTAGTGGTCATCACTTCCCAGTACCTCTTTTTGGCAAAATTGTTACAGTTATAGTTTTGCTATGTTGGGAGCCCAAGTATATGAGAACAGCCTGAGCTGTTCTGTGATTAACTTAATGGGTATTTCCCTTTGGCTGGATCAATGACCTGGAACTTGCTCCATGTAATGTTAATCATTCGATCCAGATCAGATCAGATCAGAAGTATACAAAGGAAAGAATCACAGAGGTCCCTTTTGGTGAATATGCAAGCGAACTAGACTTTACAGGATGGTACTCTGACATCTGGACTCAGTCCCATAGATTATTCAGAAAGATAACCCAATCTCCTTACAGTCCAAATAAAACAGCACTTAGCAGTACTTGCTGCTTTCACTTGGGTGGGAAGTCACCCACTTGCAGTACCAAGAAAGAAGTATGGAACTATCTCGAAAATGATGTCTACAGGAACTCCAGCCTATTTCTACAAGAGTCGCCATGGTACAACAATTATGTTTATGGGACTGCAGGGAAAAATAGCAGAGGGGAGGAGAGATACCCAGTATGTGAAGAAACTGAGAAACAAAGGAGGGGATTTACTTACCAAACAGAACCAAAGGGAAAGAGCTGAGACTGGATAGCTCAAGATTTAAGCATTGTTTAAGATGAGATCCAGCTAAATTCCAACAATAATAAACTTCATGAGAGACTGGGATTTTAGCCACAGAATGAGATTCTTTTTCACTGCTGAAAAGTAAATATAATAAGAGCAACAGGAAACTTTAGAGCAGACATGCTGCTGCTGCTGCGAAGTCGCTTCAGTCGTGTCTGACTCTGCGACCCCATAGACGGCAGCCCACCAGGCTCCCCCGTCCCTGGGATTCTCCAGGCAAGAACACTGGAGTGGGTTGCCATTTCCTTCTCCAATGCAAGAAAGTGAAAAGTGAAAGTGAAGTCACTCAGTCCTATCCGACTTTTCACGACCCCATGGACTGCAGCCTCCCAGGCTCCTCCATCCATGGGAGTTTCCAGGCAAGAGTACTGGAGTGGGTTGCCATTGCCTTCTCCATAGAGCAGACCATAGTCTTAAGCATATAAGGGCACCAAGACCAGTGTTCATTGAACCTTGAAGTGATTGTTGCATCTTAGGAACATGGCAAGAAATTTACATGTGAAGCTCTTCACAGCTGCTTTAAGTAAGTACCGCTTGCTAGACTCTGATTTTTTCCCCCTGAAATAACTGACTTAACTGCCTAGATGTCCAAGTTCTCTACCACCACACACAGAGCTACCACGATCATCCTCCACTGGGCCGCCTCAGCCACCCCCTCCCAAGGCTACACTGAGCTCTCCGCTAAGCACCAGGCATTCTGCCAGGCACTTTGCATACTTGATCTCAGATCTTTGAGAGTTATTTTTAATTCACATTTTCCAGCAAATTCCAACTTATATTTCCCAAGTGCTCACTATATGTCCTTGTGAATCAGGGCTCAAAGGCTCCAGCTCCATTTGGCTCCTAAGTCTATGCCTTGTTTAAACAAGTTGCTCTGGTTTCATCATGCAACAATTTTAAAATAATGAACACTTTGAGGTTTACTAAGTGAGAAAGGTTGCCACCAGCTAATTGGGAGAAAGATACCAATGAGGCATTTCCATTTTGACAAAAACGCCTAAATATTGGACCCCTGGCATATATGAATTTAATCTGAGACTTTTAGGGGAGAATTAGATAATGTACAAATTATACAGTGGAACTTGCAAGAAAAAAAAAAAACAACAACTTTTGAACAGTACTAAAAAAAAAAAAAGGTTTCCCCAGTCCCAACATATGTTTTTACACAAATCTGCATGCTCCAATTAATCTGCTGAACTGCTGGTGTGCGGCTGGACCGCCTTAATCATCTTTGTAAGCACAATGTGCAATTTGTGGTCTGATTTCTAGCAAGAAAAGTGCACCTAATTTTGGCTCGCCCCATACTTAAACCTATTTTAGAAAATTAGAATTTAACCATAGCTTTACACAGTCTTAAAAAGAAAAACTGTACGCAGCTGCTGACAGGTCATTGATGTTGTAATACTCTGAGTACCCGAGGAGAGATTTTATAGTATTATCCCAATGAATGGCATAAAAGAGACTTGGATTTTAAAAATTCATCTCTACTTGTCAAACATTATTAGGAAAGGAAGAAAAAAAATGGAGATTTCTTGGGATGATCTGACATAGCGGCATGTTTTTCTGGTCCACCACGTCTGGCTGGCAGAACTCTTTTCTTTTCTAGTGAAATAAACAACTGTTTAGTACAATGCTATGTTTGGAACAAGGCAAGTTTTATTTTCTTTTTTAAGCCTTTGGCTCAAGAGAATAGTCTTATGGGAAATGGCTATTGTGTTTACTGTTGTTTGATGATGAAATATCATCTGACTAAAATACTTATGAAATAAATTATTCCATTCAATAAAGCCATCAATAGTTTGGCTGGTTTAAAAATGCAATTTGCATTATAATGCATCGAGAAATCCCTGAAGAAAAACTCTTACATACGTTCGTTCATACCAACACACTCACAATAGTGCTTGCTCATGCTCTCTCTTTTTCTCTCTCTCCTGGTTTGAAAGAGTTGTTTACAACTTAAAATACCACAAAAATTTAAAATCTGAAAATGCCACTACCATTTCACAGCTTAGTATAGAATCGTCTTAAGACAAGAACCAATATGTTGAATGATTAGTTCACTTTGAGAGTGATGACTGACTAGAAGTGACTAAGTGGTATTAAGATGTAGTTTATATTCATTTTCTTGTAAAAGGTAAATGGTTGTTAATGGCTACATCATCATATTTTTGCTGACCTAAGAGAATAACCCCACCCACCCACTTTTGGGAGGCCAGCTTCTCCTTGGATAGTTTGTTTTTGCCATACCACTAATTTTTTACTGTGGTGTTTAATCCTTATATGTATTTGACTTGTAAATTACGGGGAATGAGGATTACTTTTATTTTGGGAATTTTTCAATGTCCCTTAAGATCATTGGAGACAACCTTGAAAATCCAGGGTTGGTAATTATTGGCCTTGTGAAAGAAAATCAGCTCCTATTTCTTAATTAGTCTCGTTTTGATCAATGACTACTTCTGGAAGAGGAACTGTTGAAGGAAAAACTATGTATCCTGGCCAATACTCTCCTAGCACAAACTGAAAACATTTTCCTCCAAGGAGAAAACCTTGGAGGAAATAAGCCATTTCTCTAAAGAGGAATGCCTCCAAGATGTTGTCTGGAACATGAATGACATTGAGTATGCTCTCTCCTTCATTGAGTAAAATGTTCTGGGAGTAAGGGCTATACCGGTTCCCGACAATGCCTGATATCTCTGTGACAACAGGGATTGGATCTTAGGTGTCCCCATGTTCCAAGGGCCAGCATATAGCCTAGCGCACAGTCTGATGCCCAATAAGTGTTCATGGGTTAAAGATACAAAGGAGTAACTGACCTCAGTAAAAACCCTGAGCTGATAACCCAGACTACAGGTCTGTCCAACAGGCCAGTATTCCCAATCTCATTGTGGCATCATGGCTCTTGGCCTCTAGGCTACATTCTTGAATGTGTAGTTCAGCTTCTACCTGAACTTTAATAGGGCTGAAATGAATATTTGTGCTAAATCTCTTATTACTGTTTTATTTTCAGTCAAGCAAGAACATGTTTTAGCAGTTTGGAAAGGAATGGACTCAAGATGCAAAATGGGTACCTGCTATTTCTTTGAATATGTTTGCCATGAACTAATATTTCAGTCTATACAATAAGAAAAGCAGTGGGACTCCAAGCTTGACCCTGACTAATTGGCTGTGTGACCTTGAGAGAGTCCCAGAGACTTTCTCATCTCATCTGTAAATGAGAAGGTTGTACTAGATGATCTCTCAGGTCCCTCTTGGCCCTATTATTTTAAAAATTCTATTACTATTATTATTATTATTTGCAAAAGTGAGTGTGAGAGGATGATTTCTAAACAAAAACCAAAAAAGGAATCTAAAAAAATGGTGTCACTGCTCACTCAAAAAGAGGAATGTGAACTCCCAGTTGTAACATATATCCAAGTCCAATGGAATACATTCACAGAATTAACTAGATTACCCCTTCCTATTCCTATCTAAGATGCTAAAATCAATATGTGAAGGACATGAGGAAATTGTTTATTTACCTTGTAATTAGTTAACAGTCTTTACTGTCAAGCTGAATCTGGAGGTTTGCACTCATTGGGTAGCACGGGTTTCAGGGAGTCTGAATCTTCTGAAACTACAATCGACCCTATGTATCCATGGGCCATTGGTTCCAGGACCTGCCACAGATACCAAAATCTGTGATGTTCAAGTCCCATAGTCTGCCCTCCTTATCTGCAGATTCAGTCAACTGCAGACGGTAAACCATAGCACTATATTCATGGATTTAAAAAAAATCCACCTCTAAGTGGACCTCCACAGTTCAAACCCCTGCTCTTTAAGGGTCAATTTCATAGGCAAAATTTTGCATGTGTACAAAGTTATACAGGGGAGAAAGTTCATGGTTTTCATCAATATTTAACTCAAAATTTTAGGAACCTCAGGCTAAATCATGGTCTAATATCATTAACTGCTGTTTAGAACCCCTGGAATTGGACCTAGATTGGATCCCATGCTCAGCCACTTAGCAGTTATCTGACTTTAAGCAGGCCTCAGTTACCTTATGAGTGAAACAGAAATAATAATATCTACTCTGAGGATGGCTGTAAGGATTAATAAATGATATCCACAGAATTAATGTATATAAAAGCGCTGGTCCAGGGTTCATCTCACAATAAGTGCTTAGTAAGAAACAAACTTATTTTATTTTTGTCATAGCAAATGAGGTTGATTATGATTAAGTCTTCAGAGTTGTTCACTGCTGTTAATCAGCCTGTTGGTTGAGAAGAGGATTCCTTTTCAAAAGCTGTAGAGAGAAGGCAGGGGAGGAGGCACTGTCTAAATACGGTAGTTTGTAAAGAAATCCATCTCTAAAAGCAATCTAACTGTACTAGTCAATATAATTATACTAAAAATGATTATAACCATCTTAAACTTACAGTTTAAAACAATTTAAAATGCTGTATAATTTTGGCTTATACACGTCCAATTTGAAGGAGGTTTCTGAACTCATTCTGGTGAGCTAACGAGATTTTCTGATCTAAGCACTTGCTGGCACTAAGTCACTAAAAGAACTAACAAGAGGGCTGAATGAGATGGTTCCTGAGGCTTCTTCTAGTTCTAATACTCTACAGTTCTCTTCTCCTGAATGAAGAAAAAAAAAGGAAAATCCTCTTTAAATGACACTGAAATCTCCAAATTGTCTAAATAGTTTCAGGTCCCCTATTGGCACAAGTAGTCCCGTATCTTGACCCCCCATGTGGTGGAGTGCTCCGGCATGTAGGAAATCAAGACGCACTCTCCAGTTGGAATCCAGTTCTAGATAAAAGACAGAAACCTTATCTGCATTTTAAAGAAGGGGGGAGAGGGGAACACTGCTGATACTTAGTACAGTATGACCACAACACAAAGAGAGACAGGCTACCATATGCCACTCAGGAAAGCAGTCTGTTTCACTAGACCACCTTCAGACTACTATATTCAAACTATCCAATGTATCAACTTAGCTGGGTGGTTTCTGAAACCTGTAGAGCATCAGGGTTTTCCCCCAGAAAGTTCTTTGGGAAAGAGATTATAATTTTGTTGTCTGCTGGACCCAAGTCCCACTGAGGTCTGGTAACCTGAGCACCTTGGCAGGTACGAAGATTTGAACATACGTCCAACAAACTCCAAAATTACTGATTCTTTCCATGACACCAGTGGCTCCCAAAACATCAAGGGATAATATTAGGTAGTTGTATCGGAATCAGCTGGAGAGCTTGATAAAATGCTTTTTCCTAGGTCTCAAACTCAGAGAGTCTGATTTAGGTCTGGAGGAAGGTAGAGATGAAACAAGTGCCTCTGTTAGTTCTGATGTGCAGCCAGGTTTGGGAAACACTGAGCTCTCCATTTGGGCTGCAGTCTCCAGGAAAGGCTTTTTATTTTTTAAAATTCTAAAAATTGAAATATAGTTGCTTTAGTTTCTGCTGTACAACAAAGTGAATCAGATATATGTGTGTGTGTATATATGTCCCCTCCCTCTTGGGCTTCCCTCCCACCCACCTCCCACCGCACCCCTCGAGGTCATCACAGAGCACTGAGCTGAGCTCCCCGTGCTATAAGGAGCTTCCCACTAGCTATCTATTTTATACATGGTCATGTATATATGTCAATCTTAATCTCTCAATTCATCCTGCCCTCCCCTTCTGCCCCTGTATCTATGTAGGGAATGAGCTTTGAACACTGAAGAAAGAAGCTGGACTTAAGTAGAGGATGGGTTGTGAGATGGCCTTTGATGGAAGGGTCTGGCATGTGCATAAGGGAATAAGACAACCGTTCCAGCTAGAGCTGAGGGGCACGAAGGAGGAGAAAGGCTGGGGATGTATCTAAAACTGAGACAGAAAATGGGTTCACAGGGCTTCCTTGAAGCCCTGTTTTAGAAGGATTCTGATGCGGGGAGTGGTGGCATACAGTCACAGGATAGACACGCTAAACTTCAATACAGAACTTTATTTTTAAATGACAACATATGGTATATTTTATAGTCCATCAAGATTGGCTTTGTTTAAATGAATATACGATAAAAAATAAGATGAACAGTAAAGTTTAATCATCTCTCCCAAATTTTACTTGGTCCCTACAACTCTGCTTTTAATTATAGCTTCATGACTTTTACCTGAATTCCTCAAGTGCAAATACTTTCTTTTAAAATTTATTTTCATCATATCTTCAGTGTAATGCAGAAAAGGAATCTTAAATATTTATTTCAGCATTTTATATTTTTATTGGTTTTGTAAACCACTGAAATTGTAGAGTGTACTTAAGAGTGAGTTGGTTCCATATGCAGTAAATCAACTGGAGGACAGACTATAGTGTACACCATTTACAAAGAGAATCACTATAGCTAAAAATATAACTTCCTCCCCTCCCACCCCTGAAGCCAACATCCAAACAACTACAAAATTGCATGCTGGAGAGATGGGTACTATATTCCAAGACAAATATATACAAATTAAGCCGGAAAACCTTAAAGTGTTATTGATTTAATTCTAAGAAACATTTCACAATCAAGTCTCATAGATACTATTTCTCTACAGAGAAAAGTACAAGGAGGGGGAGACGATGATTGCAAAAGATATGAATGTGGAAAGGAGCCTCATGCAGAAAGGAATCTTGCTAAAGTATTTTAAATACCAACAACGAGAAAAAGGAGTTTCAGTCTCCACGAAGCATTCTGAGAGCTCAGGGACTCTACCTCTCTCTCTACTTCCTCAAGCTATACCCCCAATCTGACTCTGGGGGGTTCAGCAGCTTCAAAACTTCTAACAGCAGTGGGTGAGAGGCAGCAGAAAGGTTGTGATGAAACCAACAACCCAGAAAATGTATACATGAGAGTAATGCAGGTCTTAACAGTCCAAGTCACGGCTGGAGTACCTTACTTGGTATTTGGTATTCAGGATTCCTTCTGGAGCATTCAGAATGCTGCATTCTCCCCACAAGAGGCAGGACTATTCTAAAATGAAGCATGTGAAGACCCAGAAGGAGCTATTCAGAGGCCTCCAGTTCCAGTGCTAACTCCCCAGTAGAATTAACTAGATCATGTGTCATATTTTTCCAGTCACCCTAAAAAATATGAAGACAGACTCAATAATCTAGAACAGAACCTGGTACACAGTGGGAGCTCAACAAATGTTATTTGCAAGTTGATCAGGCATCTGGAAAGTCAATAGTGAGTAGTCTTGATAGCTAGATGCTGATAACCCTTAAATATAAAATAGGTTTCTGAAAAACCAGGGTAAAAGGGATATTGGACCGTTATTTTCCAATCAATCTAGCAATCAACAGAGTAGCTCAAAAAGGGCTGTTCAACATTAGATGATTGAAGTGAGAAAGTGACTTTGGTAGTTTGTGAAGGTGTAGGTATTTATTTAGAAACTGAGAAAATTATAAAAATAATATAATAATTATATATAATAATCAAATAAGTATAAAAACTATAATTAAATAAATATAATAATTGATCAATAAAATTTTTATAATAAATTACAAAAATAATCTAATAGTCTAATCTAAGTGGATTCATTACCCCCACCACTAATTTTGGGCACAATTACAAAAATTTTGTATTCTATTTACACGGAGTGCTCAATACCTGTTATTGACTTATTAGTCTATCAAACACATATTCTGTAAATTAAGTGACATAAAAGACGTGCCTAATGACAGCAATCAAGATGATGCTTCCTGCTGATACAGTTATTTCTATGGTAAATACAAAAATTCAGAATAATCTTTAAAATGATACAACCTCGAGATCAGAAATTTGGCATCAAAAATATCAAGGTAAAAATAATGATTCACACAGTTTTTGAAACAGTTTATAAACGAAATTCCTATAATTTAAAAAATTATTTCAGAATGAAAGTGAACTGATCAAACAATCAAAGTTCAAAATGGCTCTAAGGTTCAGATTACACATAAACGAGAAAAAGAAGAGACCGCTATACTGGGGTGAATGGCAACCACTTCCAATATGATTAAAATTATTTCATTTTATCTTTCTTTTATTTGGGAAATAATTATTTCTCTGAAAAGCCCTTCACAGCCTTTCCCCTCTTTGAACCCACATTCTGGGCTGGAATTCTACACAAGTCACATGAAATGAGTTTACTTAACTGAACAAGCAGACTGCAGAAACACTGTGATGACAAGAAAAGCAATCCTTTTAAAATGAAGAATAACTTTATCTTGAAGGTCACAATGTATGGTTGCATACAAACTTGTGTTGGCACAAGACAGGGATACTGACGTTGACAAATTTAGAAAGTTAGCTCAAGACAGCAGGGACCTTTTATCCGCTACCTGACCCAAGCCCAGGTTCCTAGAACATAGGAGACACTCAATAAGGAGTCAGTGAATACATGAATGAACAATGAGGTCCGAGTCCCATCTAGTGGATTCAGACCATTCCTCATGTCTGGTCTCATCACTACCATTATTGTTCCAAGAATTTATCCAACAGAGAACTGGGGGACAATGGATACCCTGGCAGACCCTGAATCTGTGAGGTAAGACTGCCCAGCAGTTAAAGGCATCAATGGCTCCTCAAGAAAAAGTGACTCAACGGAACTGTAAAAACCCATTCTCAAACTGTATTATTTAATATGTCTCATTAGAAGTTTAATGATAACTTTGCAGAGACTCAAACAATACAATTCTGAAGAAATAACATTTCAAAGCAATATTTAAGCCAAATACTTAAGGGAATTAAAAAAAAATCAGATTTTTAAAAGTAGTTTACAGCTCCTTCCACATATGGATTTTCATGCCATGGATCTATCTATTATTATTCATTGATAGAGTAGCTCTAGTCTCAGTCTAAATGAATGAACAAATAAATATAGAGATAAAGCTACATAGAAACCAAAGACAAACATTAAATTCCTATAAAAAAATGAAAGGGGTGTAAAATGATAAAGTAGTTTTCTATAAATGTCAAAATATCATACTTGTGAAATTTGGAAAACAGATAAAATGCTTACATGTTGTTGCTGGTTAAAGCTGGTAGTAGATGAAATTAGAAAAAGCTGTATGTTATACTCCATTGCTATTGGACCAAGACTTCGGCAGGATAACATTCACCTTTTCATTTGAAAATAAAGATACATCAAAACTCTTGAGTTGAAAGGTTAAGTGTACGCTCTGTGTAGTTGATAAATGTAGACCTAATCTAATCAGGGGCTGGCCCAGGCACCGCTGCCCTGACCCAGGCTTCTGGTTTCCATGAGGGTAAGATCTAACCAAGATGTAGGCTCTCGGCCTTTGACCTACTCGAGACCTGGTCTGAGCCAGCCGAGAGCTCTGCTTAACAGCCGGGGAACTCGCGGTTCAAATCAGGACCATGTGCACTTGGCAAATACAACACATGGCTCTGAAACGAAAATGCAACATGATCGAGTGCTTCGGGATATTTTAACAGCTAGGAGAGAGATTATAGCTAGATAAAACTGGGCTTTCAGGTCACTTTGGCTCATTCATGTTTCTCCCTGGTTCTTTGGACTAGACAAATTTAATTTTATTGTTATTTCTTAAGAATTTGCTAGAAAAACAAAAGTTGGGTAAGTTGTTTCATGGCTGATTGATCTTGGGGAAGAAGGGGTGTTGTAAGGTTTTTCTGTGACATGTGTCACCTATTAGATAGTTGGCTTTTTCTATTTCCAACTGAGCCAAGCCAAATTAATTAGAAAGCAGTTAGAATTACAAGCTAAATACAATGAAAAGTAATAAAAACAGAAAATGACATTTAGGTCATCAATAATATTCCTGAGGTAATTCCACATTGATTTTTCTTGTTTTCTATGATAAAGAGCTTTACAAGTTGTCAAACTGACAGTTTAACCCCTGGCTGTTACAGTAGTAACAACAGCAGGCATCGGGACCACAAATTTAATAATGGGGCAGATTTATTTTCTTTTTGGTTCTCACTTTGTTTCTCCTGGAAATCAGCACTAGGAGTGTAAGATGGTCTGAGTTACCACGAACCTGCAGAAGTCTACAAAACCCACAGTCTTTGTAAGATTCAAACATTACTACAAAGTTTATCAACCAAATTCAAATCGAAGCAGGTATCAGAGATTCGGGTGAAACAAAGAAAAACAACTCCCAACAGCACATTAGTTATCTTCTTTTTTAATAAGGAAAAACATAGATTATGACAGTCTTTGCAACAAAAAAGCCCTACTTTTTACTTTTCAGAGTAAAACTTACACTTCTTTGCTATGGGAGAACTTTAACCTATGGCTCAATGTGTTTTAGAATGTTTAAGGTCCATGAAAATCAATGTTTTTAATTACTTTCAAAATTTTAGTATAGGAAAAACCCATGATGCAAAGACTTCCCCTCCAAATAGCTAAACTTTTTAATTGAGGGAGGAAAAAAACCCAGAGAAGGTAGAAGTTTTATTTTATTTGTATGATGTCTAGTTTGCTAGCTCTAGTGAACTATTTGAGGAGAACTGGGGTGATCCTTCATCTAAATTTAAACCCTGTGTTTCCAGTTACCTTAGGGACTATGGTTGTAAGCCCTCTGCCCCTGCATCCAGGTCCCAGAGTCAGCTCCTCCCAGCTCCCAGGATTGCACAGGGTCGTCTGCAGAGACCCCCAGGGCATCTCTTTCCAGTTCAACCTCAGGAAGACATTTCATGCCAATCTGGGCTCCTGGTGTTCAAGGCCTGGAGGTACTGCCAAGTAGCACAGACGACGGCTTGCCAGAGTTCTTAACCTGACAGCAGCAACTGGGACTGCAGGAGAACCTTCAACATATTCCCCTGGCCAGATAAGCTGAAAGGCTTACCTGCTGAATGAGTTTTTATACCAGACCATTCATCATACCCTTCGACACACATTTTCAAGAGTGAAGCGCAAGCCTCTTGCTGTGGCTTACAAGATTCTTTAGGATCTTGCTTCTCAGAGAATTTACTTCCTACCACTTACTTTCCCAACCAACCCAACACTAGTATCCAGCAACAGAGAATCAGACGCAGTTCTCTGACTGGGCCAGCTTTCCAGTACTTCCATATTTGTTGTTTTTCCTGTCTGGAAATACTTCATCCCGCATTTTAAGGTTGAGTCCAGTGGGTCTTCTCTGGATAACCTTAGAATGTCACATCTATTTATGTCAGAAAGAGAAGCTCTTCTACCTCAAAACTAGAGCTGTGCCATCCACTATGGTACCCTATCCTCTTATGCTATCAAAATCAAGAGTAAAATTAAACACAGTTAAAATTCATTTCCTCAGTGATGCTAGCCATGTTTGTGTGTTCACTAGCCACGCGTCGCTGGTGGTCCTTGTATTGGACAGTATTGATATAAACCATTTTCATCACTGCAGAATGTTATTTTGCGCAGCACCGGTCTAGGGACAAATGAGTAGGTGGGTTGTCCCACCCACCGTGGGAACAACAACCCCAGGTCTCAAAAATCTCGTAGAGCCAAATGCTATCGGTGAGGAAGGAGAGAAATCTCATTCTCATTCTTTACCTGAGCCCAACTCATTAGATCCCTGTGGCTATCAAAGTCAGAGGAGTTGAAAGGACACTTATCAGACAGCAAAAGCACATCTGGAATTTTTTGGGGGGGCTCTAAATTCTGAAAACAGCATGCAGAGTAAGCAACTTCTTGATTCTAAGTCTACCTGAAGTCTAGCAGATGAAATATACATGTAATGACAAAGCAGAGGAGGGCAGGAGAGAACCACTGACATTAACACCATAAAGCTGATGTACTAGTGACTTTGTAATCATACAGGGTTGGTCAAAAAATTCGTTTGGGTTTTTCTGTACCATCTTACGGAAGAACCTGAATGAACCTTTTTGCCAATCCAATACTATAATGCATTATGAGTTATATAAGGTGAATCTTCCCTACTTTAGGAATCAATTCACTCTTTAAAACAATATCTTCAAATAATTGACCTCTTCTTGGAACCAAATCATTTTGGAATTGGAGGTACTACAGATGTCATCAGAACGTGGTGTCCCAGGATTGAGGGAGAAGACTGGAAAAGCCATCCTCTGAGAGTGAAGTTGAGAAATCAACACATAGTAGACTCTGCTATTCCTTCAACACAGCCTAGCCACAGAGACAGCCCATTTTCCAGCCAATCTCTTGGTTTGAGCAACCCCGACAGGTGATGACATTTATCTCAGCAGGAACCAACCACCACTGTGTGCCTGTGCCCTGAGCCTGGCACATGAGGCCCTGAGACACGTGTAACACAGCCTGCCAGCCTCCTCTGTCCATGAGATTTCCCAGGCAGGAATACTAGAGTGGGTTGCCATTTCCTTCTCCAGAGGGTCTTCCTGATTCAGGGACTGAACCCCAGTCCACTGTATTGCAGGCAGTCTCCTGCATTGCAAGTGAATTCTTTACCGACTGAGCTATGAGGGAAGTCCAATAAACACAATAAGGAATACAAAATGAAAAAAAAAAAAAAAACAACAACAACCAAAACACAAAATGCAAAAATATCAACTAAGCACCACCCAGAATGAGATATAGAACACTCCAAGTTTCTTTCTTAGTCTTCATCAACCCCATGTCCTTCCCAGAGGCAATTGCTACTGTGACTCCCAATCACCAGGGAGTAGTCTCAGGGGTAATATTTTGTAATACTGGTTCTCAAACTGGGCTGCTCATTGGCATCACATAGAGAGTTTTAACCAGCACTGGCTCCAACGCATAAATGCTGACTTACATAGTCTGGGCACAGCGCTTTTTAGGTATCAGGTGATTCTAATGTGCCAAATTCTTAAATACAAGACCATCAAAAGTAATCAGAAAGAGGTTGCCTTTTGCAGGGAGTTAAGGCTGAATTTCCTTATTCTTCCCTCCCCCTTCTTCCCATTCTCCTTTTTTTTAGTTTTCTTTTTACCCTTCCTTCCTTCCTTTTCCCCCCAATCAAGCCACAATGCTACAACAGATAGAAGCAGCTTAAATTACATCTAATAAACCCCCTTTTTTCCCTTCTTTTTTTAATTTTTCAGGATTAAGTAATTTAAAAAAAGGATATAAAGAGGGAAAGGTGAGAAAAACAGAAAAGAAAATAAAGCAAGCTAACTGGGGAAGAGATGAAAGACTTGAAGGGAGAAAACAAAGGAAAAGGAGTGGGGAGATGAAAGGAAACAGGCTCTCTCCTGACACAGTTTATTTCACCCTACATGTTTACCTAATAAGGACCCAATAGGACAAAAGAGCTTTTGAAAATTGCTGGTGGTATCCTGATGTTCAGCTGACTGTAACACTGTTGTTGTTGTTTAGTTGTAAGTCATGTCCAACTCTTTGAGACCCCATGGACTGTAGCCTGCAAGGCTCCTCTGTCCATGGGATTTCCCAGGCAAGAATACTGGAGAGGGTTGCCATTTCCTTCTCCAGGGATCTTCCTGACCCAGGGATTGAACCTGCATCTCCTACACTGGCAGGTGGATTCTTCACCACTGAGCCACCAGGGAAGCCCTGACTGCAACATAATTTACCCCATAGTTTCTCAGCCCTCATAGCAAAGGACATTCCCCCCACCCTCACCAACCTCCCACTCCCAGGACTCTGAGTTCTTGGGAGGCAGCACAGCAATTTGGGTGAGAGCTGGCTTCCAAAGTCAGACAGCTGAGCCCTTTGAGCGATAACCTTGAGAAAGATACTAAGTTAACCCTCATGTTTCATCATGTAAAATGTAGATAATAGTCTAAACCTGTGCTGGTGAAATGTTACATGTCAACCTGGCTAGGCTATGATGCCCAGTTCTTTAATCGACCACAAATCCAGGTGCTGTTGTGAAGGTACTTTGTAGATGTGATTACATCTACAGTCAGTTGACTTTAAGTGGAACAGATTACCCTCTATCATGTGGGTGAGCCTCACCCAATCAGATGAAAGCTTTGAGGGCAAAAACTGAGGTTTGCCAGTAAGGAAGGAATTCTGCCTCTGGACCATCACATAGAAATCCCATCTGAGTTTCCAGGCATTTGGCCTGTTCTAAAGATTTCAGATGCAAGACCACAATCTTGACTCTTGCCTGAGTTTCCAGTCTGCTGTCCTGACCAATGAGTCTCAGAGTTGCCAATCCCCACCACTGCCTGAGTCAGTTGCTCAAAATAAATCTCTTACTATATGCACACGTATATTCTATTAGTTTTGTTTCTCTGGAGAACCCTACCTTATGACATAAGAAATGCAACGTGCTAATAAAATGCATAATCAACATCCGCTACAATTTTTAGGGTAGTGTGGGGCTTGTCATGGCTTATCTTTCCTGCCATGACCAGAAGTCTCGGGATTGATCCCCGACTCTGTACTTTGGATATAATTTCTCTCTTTCTTCTATCTTTTGTAAATTTTTTCATAATACATGTCAGGCCACCTCTCTCTGATTCACTTTAACACAAACCCAGAACGTAATCACGGACTCAACGGACATGAATTCGAGCAAACTCCGGGAGATGATGCAGGACAGGGAAGCCTGGCGTGCTGCAGTCCATGGTGTTCAGAGCCAGACACGATTTAGTGACTGAACAAGAACACAATCAGAGTTAAAACCACAACCTGGGCGTCAGAGGCACACAGCTGGGTTCTGGAAACTGCTTCATTCCAGACTCTGGGTGCTTTCTCCTAGGCTGCCACAGATACCCCTATTCTTCTTCTCGTCCTTTTTGTTTCCAGTCTCCAACCCTGGCCTATCGGCAGCTTTGCGCCTCAGCGCAAGGCAAATGAGAAGCACCTACTTCACCAGCCTCTTCTTCCAAGTCCCCCCACGGGGCTTCCATTACTGATGTACTGTCTCTGCGGCAACTTGAATCTGAGGTTTGTGCTGCGTGGCTCACAAAAGGCTAATACCTAATAACAAAGGGCATGTGGAGACGATATTTCAGGAGATGTCAAAGTCCTCATTGCTGAATTTAATGAAAGTGGAGTTCTGAAGGGTGAAGGTCCAATTACTGCGTGAAGCTTTCCAGGTGGCTCTGCTTCAGTGACCTGAACAGGTGGGAGCAGGAGACCACCTGCTTTTCTGTTTGCACAGTGACTAATATGTGTATAAACACTTAATAAACATTTAACTGTGGCAACGCTCTTAAAATAGTTCTTTCACAACTAGAATTCAACAGATTTGAAATTACTGGGTGACTCCGTAAGGCCACTTCCATAAAAGGGGATGGGCTGCAAATTCTGGGGGTGGTGGAACCCAATCCCTCCCAACAGGTCAGAATGGCTGATCCTCGTCATGCGCGGGTCTGACTCACAAAACCCAATACTACATCTACGTTTCACAGGGAAGACAGAGCAGACTGTGACAGTTTTATTCCAAACAAATTGCTGAGTTGTAACACATCTGCAGGGGAGCTTTTTCAAGACTCAGAGTGAGTTCTGAGAATTAAAAAATATAGACTCATAATCTGGGTGTTGGAGAAACTGGATATCCACATACAAAAGAATGATATGAGACATTTATCTTAGACCATATACAACAAAAATCAACTCAAAATGGATTTTAAACATTAGACATGACACTGTAAAACTCCTAGAAGAAAACACAGGGAAAAGTTTCTTGACATTGGTCTGGGGAATGATTTCTTGGATCTATAACCAAAAGCATAGGCAACAAAAGTAAAGGGGGACTACAGCAAACTAAAAAACTTCTGCCAAGAAAAGGAAACAGTCACCAGAATGAAAAGGCAAGCTATAGAATGGGAGAAAGTATTTGCAAACCATATATCAGATAAGCAGTTAATAGTCAAAATATGTAAGGAACACTTACAACTCAATAGCAAACAAACAAATAACCCAATTTTTTATTATTTATTTATTTATTTATTTTTATAACCCAATTTTAAAATGGGCAAGGAACTTGAATAGATATTTCTCCAAAGACTATATATAAACAGCTAACTGGTACATGAAAAGGTGCTCAACATCAATAATCATCAGGGAAATGCCAATCAAAACCACAATGAGATATCACTTCACACCTGTTAGGATGACAAGTATGGGAAAAAAAAGTGTTGGCAAGGATGTGGAGAAATTGGAACCCTTGTACATTTTTGGTGGAAATGGAAAATGGTGCAGCTGCTATGTAAAACAGTATGGAGGTTCCTCAAAAAATTAAAAATAAAACTACCATATGATCTAGCAATCCTACTTCTGGGTATATATCCAAAAGAATTCAAATCAAGATCTGAAAAAGAAATTCACACTCCTGAGTTTACTGCAGCACTGTTCATAATAGCAATGATATGGAATTAATCTAACAGTCCACCTATGGATGAATGAGTAAAGAAAATGTTGTATATGTAACAAAGGAACGAATGTTATCCTGCCCTAAAAAAGAAGGAAATCCTATCAGAGTTAGCTACAACATGGATGAACCCTCAGGACATTATGCTAAGTGAAATAAGTCAGTCCCAGAAGGACAAATACTCCTTGATTCCTCTTATGTGGGGTTTCTAAAACAGTCAAATCAAAGAAGTGGAGAGAATAATGGTGGGTGTCAGGGGCTGGAGGCAGGGAGAAATGGGGAGTTGCTGTTCAATGGGCATAAAGCTTCAGTAACGCAAGGTAAGTTCCAGAAATCTGCTGTAACACTGTGGTATAGTCGGCAACATGGTACTGTGCACTGAAAAATGTGTTAAGAGGGAAGATCTCATGCTAAGTGTTCTCACTAGAAAACAAACAAACAAACAAGCAGTAGGACACAAGCAGACTTTAGGAAGTGATGGGTATATAGTGGTGATTTCAAGGGGACTTGCTCATGTCCAAAATGATAAATTTGTATATATAAATGCATATGTGCATTCTGGATGTATCAATTATACCTCAATAAGGCTGTTAAAAATACTCACTTTCAAATATCATAATTTGGGGAAAAATGTAGAATTTAAAACTCCTTATAATAATCAAAGTTAGATGAATTCAATCATAATCCATTTACTCTCATATGGCCTCCGAAGATACATGAACACTGTCAGCAGAGTTATAAGTCCTGATTAAAACTTTGGCTCTGATAATTTTCAACACAAACTCCCTTGTGATGGGCCTAATTCTTTTCCCACACCTCACCTACCATATTGGTTAGAATTAAGTTCTACTGCAGATTAAAGAAAAATTGTACTATCGGTACCTTAAACAAGACAGAAGTGCATTTCTCACTTATGTAAATTAAGCTCAAAGGGAGGCAGTCCTGGGCTGGCAAGGTGACTGCATAACCAGCAGGGACCTTGACTCCCACTATGTTATTACTCTTTCAGCATATCATTTTCACTCAAGGCCCAAAAGCCCAAGAAGGCTACCAAGCACCAACCATCACGTCTACATTCTTGTCAACAGAAAGGAACAAGTGGCAAAGCAGGGAGCCCCCTATTCTTCAAGGGTGCACAGGACACTTCTTCATATATTTCACTGCCAGAAATTAACCATATGGGTGCATATTGCTGCAAGGGGAGCCAGTTTTTATTTTGGGTGATGATATATCCAGCCCAAACCAGGGATTTCTTTATTAAAATAGGAAGGGAATAACAGTTACCAGGGGAGAATTAGCAGTTTCTGCCTAAGTAGGGCTAGATTTACCAAGGATGAATATTTTACAGAAGGGAAAGCTTGTTCTGGATGTCAATGGAAGCTTGGGGTGACAATATGCACAGGGAATGAGAACAAAAAGATTTTATAAAACAGAAAAAAATATGTAATTTTTACAGTACAACACATTACTTTTTCTTGCCAGTTAAATACCTTTAAGAGCTGAATCCAAAGCTCTGAGGACTAGATCGTAGAAAACAAATGCATATGTACAAGCTACCTTTGTTTATGTGTGTTTATATGCTGGGAGGGATTGGGGCAGGAGGAGAAGGGGATGACAGAGGATGAGATGGCTGGATGGCATCACTGACTTGATGGACATGAGTTTGAGTAAACTCTGGGAGTTGGTGATGGACAAGGAGGCCTGGCGTGCTGTGATTCATGGGGTCGCAAAGAGTCGGACACGACTGAGCGACTGAACTGAACTGATATGTTACTATAGACAACTGGATAAATGAGTCATTTGAAACCATGAAAACAGTTCTCTTAACTGAACATTAAAAGGAAAAAAAAAAAGAACATCACTGAAAGTCACATCATGGTGCAGAAAATACAGGTGCTTCAGCTTTATGCATTTATACAGAGCAGATTTCACAGTGACACATCATGGGAGAAAGAAAGCAAAAGTGCTGATTGGGGCTTAGTCCACAATGGACTCCTGAATTGGCTTGTTGGCTTTGCTAACTGATCACATCAGCTAAACCAACTTACAGAATGGACACTTCAATGTGTGCATTCAGTCAAGCTGATTCCCTCCTCCAACCCCAACGTTTTTTTGTTTGTTTTTTGGAAGTCTGAGTGGAGAGGTTGAGTTATTGGCATGATTTCTTGAACGTGGGGGCTGTTTAGGTGCACATACAGAGAATGGACACTGACAGTCACCAGACCTGTACAGGACGCCCCAGAACATTCTATATGTTTAGAGGGCTTTTGCTGCCACCTCCCTCTGGTACTGTTACCACCGAGCAGTCACAGCTGCTGTAGAAAGAAAAAGTGGGTGCTCAGTTATGTCCGACTGTGACCCCATGGATGACAGCCCGCCAGGCTCCTCTCTCCATGGGATTCTCCAGTCAAGAATACTGGAGTGGCTTGCCATGACCTTTTCCAGGGGATCTTCTTGACCCAGGGATTGAACCCGGGTCTCCTACATTGCAGGGAGATTCTTTACCATCTGAGCCACCAGGAAAGCACCAAAAGACACCTTTACACCGGGTTGCCATTCCCTTCTGGAGAAGGCAATGGCACCCCACTCCAGTACTCTTGCCTGGAAAATCCCATGGATGGAAGAGCCTGGTAGGCTGTAGTCCATGGGATCGCGAAGAGTTGGACATGATTGAGCGACTTCACTCTCATGTGTCGGAGAAGGAAATGGCAACCCACTCCAGTGTTCTTGCCTGGAGAATCCCAGGGACGGCGGAGCCTGGTGGGCTGCTGTCTATGGGGTCACACAGAGTCGGACACGACTGAAGCGACTTAGCAGCCATTCCCTTCTCCAGGCGATCTTTCCAATCCAGGGATCAAACCTGGGTCTCCTGCATTGCAGGCAGATTCTTTATCATCTAAGCCACTAGGGAAGCACAAAGGTTTGGCATTCCTCTCAGTCGGGGAATCGAACCCCGGTCTCATGCATGATAGGCGGGGATACTCACCACTAAACTAGCAAGGGCTTACTAAGCCCTTGTCATTACACTGACAGCCTCTGTATACTGTTAGTATACTAACTGCTGGACATTAGGTGATCGTATACTAACAGCGGCTATAAGGAGTCGCTAATTAAGAGACAACCTGACTTTCGGTGGAGCCAGAAGCTTATTCTTTGCCTGAAATTGAGCAGATCTTTACACAGAGAACACATACAGGGAGGGGAGGACTCCAGCAAGCCTTGATGTCACCTCCAAGCTCCCTAAGCTCAATGGGGAAAGAAAGGAAGCTCCCTGACCAAAGTGGGTAGTTGGTGTGGTTTCTCACCGCCACGTGGAGGGGAGACTGCAGCTGATGGCAGAGAAGTGGGGCGATGGGGTGACGCCTTTAGGATCCCCAAAGAAACCGGATCCTCTGCTGTCTGATCAGTCAGCGGAGGCCCTAGACTTCATCAGGTTCAGGAAGAGTATTACGGGCTGTCCTAGGGAGCCCTCCCTTTTTACAAAGCCAAATGAGAGTCATCCTGACTCTTTAGCAAGTGTAGCCAGCACTTATGGAGCAGGCCTGCATAAGCAACAGTCATCCACAAATCACTTAGCAAAACTGCTGGATAAATAATAAATCTTACAGGCCTTCACAACTTTAAAGGACACTCAGGTGATCAAAGAAGACCATGTTAGAAAGTGGCTAGCACCCAAGAGGCTCACTGCTGCAAGAAGTTTTTTTTTCAGGTATCTCACAGGGAGAAAGTACCTGCTGGTAAACAAAAGAAAAAAGTTGCAAGTTTAAAGGACAGGAGAATTTAGAAGCAGAAGGGAAAAAAGAAGCAATGAAAAGACATAAAAAATTCAGGGATGCTTAACCACAAGGACAGCCTTCCTGCCAAGTGTAGCTTGTCCAGTGGACCCTAAACTTTCAGATCCTCCCATTTAAAGAGTCTGACCATTTCTGATCTGGTCTCTAAATAAGAGACCTGAAACTCAGGTTGGGCCTACTGACAAGAATATCCACAGAATCTAAATGTGCCGCCTGATGGTTGTGATAAACTCTGGGACCAGCCTGTGAAACTAAGACCATACCTAAATCCTTTTCTATATGTAAGAAACTCCATATTCATGAGTGTTACATGATCCGTAAGATTTATTGTTGTTGTTTAGTGGCTAAGTCATGTCCGACTCTTTTGCAAACCCATGGATTGTAGTTCACCAGGCTCCTCTGTCCATGGGATTTCCCAGGCAAGAATACTGGAGAGGGTTGCGATTTCCTTCTCCAGGGGATCTTCCTTCTCCAGGGATTGAACTCAATCCCTGCTTGGCAGGTGGATTCTTTACCCCTGAGCCACCAGGGAAGCCCTTAGGGTCACTCATTTGGTATTGGTGGCAACCTCTATTTTATGTTTTTCCTTCTTTCCCAGTGTGAATATGGGCTTCTTCAAGAAACTATAACAAAGTCTTACGTATCCAATATGCAGCGGTAGCAGTTAATAGCGTGTAAAATTCTCTATGCTTTTTTCTACAGAGCAAGATGCAAACAGGAAAAGGAACAGGCTTTAGAAGATGTATAGCTGGCTGCATGAAAGCAGGACTGTGAGAATGATGATGAGGTGCCTTCATTCCAGGCGTCACGAAGGGATGGGGCTGCCCACGAGAGCATCTTCCCATGTCAGTGTGGTGCAACTTCGGGTAACGTCCCTCCCTGACTCCCAGACAGAGCCTCCTTGAAGTGCAGTAATGAAAGCATTTCCCTCGAATTCGTTGCTTTTCTGGCTTGTGGCAGCAAAGAAGAAAGACCATATCATCTGCTGGGCTGATGAAAACCTGAATAGCTGTACACTGTCACCAGATCATTTGGAGGAAAAATGATAAATGCCCTAAAGAAAGCCCTGGGATGCTATATGTAAATCTGAGGTAAGAGGAGCCAATAAGGTCTGTGACAACATTAAGCCCGTTACTAGCAATGAAGCAATTATATGCGCGACTGAAACAATCTATAATGACAGCTATAACAAAGGCAAAAGGAAGAGGGCAGGGGACCACTTGGGATAATCTGAAATATCTAGTGTCCTGAGAGGAGAGGAGTATGACCTATTCCAGAGCTCGAGGGTCAGAATGATCTGGAATTATAAACAGAGGCTGAAGGTACTGTATCACACAACTTTCTAATTATCAGTGCCTTAGCTCCAGTGAAGGCATACCTTATAAAGTGACTGATGGCGAGGAGTCACAAAGGGAAATACAAGCTCACTGAATAGAAACAAGAGGAAGGAAAGTAAAACATAAGAGCATAAAAACTATCTAATTATGTAAAAAGTGATGATATCTGACCAGGGCCAGGGTGTTGAGACAAGGCTAGGCCCACGCACTACTTGAGGGAGAAGAAATTGCTACCCCCTTTCTGTGACGGGCAGGTTAAGACATGTATCATCTTTATGTATCACCTTTATGATCCCATGGTCTGAGTTGGGAGCTCTATTATTTGCATATTATCCTAAAAATTATGAATGTGAAAAGTGACTTAAAGAAGACTTAATAGTAATGATAATAATAACAACTCACATTTATTTGGGGCTTATGAGTCTCCTCACAGAAGGAAAAGCTCTGGAGGTCAATGAAGTCCATAGTAGGAATGGAGGTGGGAAATGAATAAACACTTAAAGATTCTATGTAGTAGATAAATGCAGAATCTTTACAAGGCAATATGTTACCTTTTTTTTTGCCTGTGTAATAACTTCAGAGATCAATCAAAAGCTCTGAAGACCCCATGGCAGAAAACAAATGCATATGGACAAGTTACCTTTGTTTATGTTTGCTTATATGTTACTAGACAGCTGGATGAGTCACTTGGCATCCCGGAAATGACTCTTTTAATTGCATATTAAAAAGAGCAACCAAAACAATCACTAAACATCACATCAAGGTGCAGAAAATACAGATGCCCTATAGCTTTATCCATTTAGAAGAGAGCAGATCTCGCAAGACAGAAGAAAATAAAAACATTACTGAGTCTACTGTGTTTTTTACATCTTAACTCATTTTATCATGAGGATGTTCATCACAGTGTTGCTTATGATGACTTCTTAAATATCCATACAGACAACAGTTATGGAGACAGAAATGGCAACCCACTCCGGTAGTCTTGCCTGGAAAATTCCATGCCATGGATGGAGAAGCCTGGTAGGCTACAGTCGCTGGGGTCGCAAAAAATCGGACATGACTGAGCGACTTCACTTCACTTCACAGACAGCAGGTTAAAGACATTATAATAGTTCTATACAATGCAAGCACTAGGAACCAATTACAAAGGGTAAAGTAGAACTACATTTATAGACATGAAAAGCAACCTCAATAGTCTCTGAAGAGAACATATGAGTATATAATAGTATATACAATATAATTCCATTTTGTCAAAGTGTTAACAGTAATAACATATACAAATTGGTACTATGATGTTTTATGTTCTTTTCTACTTATTTGGAGTTTTTTGGTTTTTAGAATTAATAATTATTACCCCCCAAAAAGCATAATTTTTTCAAATGATGAGTATGTTTATAGAAGTTAAAAGAAAACCTTCCTCCACAAAAGGAAGACAATATTAGCAAATGTTTGTGAGGAACATAAGAATATCTTCAAAGAGGAGCTAATTTGAGAAAGACTCATCCTAGATATGGGCTTGAAATTCAAAAAGGAGAATTCCTATCAGCAGATAGCATCTTACAAAAAGGATGCACCTGTAGGCTACAATCTTGGCCATTTGAAGCCAGATTCTACCTCTGAACACTTGTGAGCACAGATCCAGGGGTAAAGAGCACCTCTTTTCTGCTTCCATCTCAGCCCCCTGTATAAGAGCTCACTCTTTGACCCTGATGTCCCGAAGCCCACTGCTGGGATCCCTACGCTCTTGCCTGGGTCTTGGTGTGGCAGAATGCTCATTTTGCTCTCAGAGCACCAGCCAAACACAGAAAACCCTCAAATAACTTGAATACCCCTGGAATGAAGTGCATGTGCAGGCAGCCACTTTTTAGCATGTAAAGAGAATATCCTTTCACCGCCCTCCCCCCCCAAATATGCAAAAACAAAAACCATTTCCATGGGTAGTTTCTCTTGGTGGGTTTCTAATCCTTCTGAACTGGTGGTTAGGTCATTTGACAAGCTATTCAGCTAGGTTTAACAGTATTCAGGAAACTGTGTATTTTATGTTATACAAAGAAATTTAACAGATAAAAGATATATGGTATCACACTTAGACCACACGAAGGTGAACACTTAAAGATAATACAGTGCAAATGAGTATAAAAAGTGCACTCTTTCTTCTTTGGATGACTTAAAAAACACAGATTCCATGGCTTAAATGCTTTGAAATCTTCAAAGAAAAATCCTATTAAACACAAAGGGGATCTATTCCTCGTGTGGGTGCACACATGCTCCATTGTGTTCAACTCTCTGTGACCCCACTGACTGTACCCCGCCAGGCTCTCTCCATGAGATTTCCTAGCAAGAATACTGGAATGGGTTGCCATTTCCTACTCCAGGGAATCTTTCTGACTCAGGGATCGAACCCGTATCACTTGGGTCTCCTGCATGGGCAGGTAGATTCTTTACCACTGTGCCACCTGGAAAGACCGATCTAGTTCCCTAGATGAAATGTACTGCTGCCTTTATGAGGATTTGAAGGGGAAGAAAAAGTGTTGCAAGTGCATAATATATATTAAATTGTATAAAAATAGCCTAACTTGCACATGCATACACACCATGCAATCAATTTTTATATAGTTTGATCATGTCTTTCCTAAAATGACACTGAGACACAGAGAGGCAAAGTGCCCCATTCAATTCAGAAACTTGCTTTTCTACAATGTAGAGACTGTTCCTAATAAAACAAAACCCAGAAATTCAAGACAACCTAACTGCTAAGATTATCAGTTCACTGTTTAATACTTTAGCTGACTAGAACATCTTAAGGGTCCAGGCTTCCCATGCAGGAGATGCAGGAGATGTGGGTTAGATCCCTCCATCAGGAAGATCCCCTGGAGGAGGAAATGGCAACCCACTCCTTTATTCTAACCTGGAAAACAGAGGAACCTCTTGGGTTACAGTCCATGGGTCACAAAGAGTTATATAAGACTGAGTATGCACGCACATCTTAGGGTCAGAAGCTACTTTCAGCTTTGGAGGTATGGGGTACAGCGGAAAGTTTTAATCCTCATGCACCAATTTTCTGGCTTGTTAAGAGCCTAGCATTATATTGCTTAATAAAATCAGAGGAAAAGGCGCTGCTAGAGATCTTTTAGCTCATTAGCAGTAGTTCAGTAATTTTTTTTTTAAACTCAATTAAATTTTGTTTTTTAACACTACTATAATTACACATGACTCACAATATATTTCTATCAGACAGCACGGCGTGAACTATTTCAATACTGAGTGTGATGGTTAATTTTATGTGTTGCCTTGACTTGTCACGAGGTGCCCAGATCAAACATTATTTCTGGATGTCTGTAAGAGTGTTTCTAGAAGGGATCTGTATTTGAATTGGTGGACTCAGGAGCGTAGACTGCCCGCCCCAACGTGAGTGGGCATCAAATAATTGTTGAGGTCCAAGAGCAAAAGGGAGAGGAATATTTTGTATCCAGCCAGCAGCAAGTAAGAAAGGAGTCTGCGGGGGCTCCACCCAGTGACCACCACTCATCCTGGGAGACTTAACAGCATCCTGGTGTCAGGGCTTCCACCATCATATTATATGCCTAGATTTTTGTTTGTTTATTCTCCAACATTCCAGCGGCCACAACTCACACTAGCATTCCATTCCCGAGCCTCCATAACCCTCACCATTATTCCCTCCATGGAAGACAGAGCAGAGCCGTGAGGTGACCCGGCTCTGGCGGGTGAAAGTGAAGTGTAGGAGGAGTCTTGACCCTCTGAGTGCTGCGTGGCCATTATGAAGTAACTGACCTGTAGGAAACTGCTACCATGGTTCACAAATTTATTGTCAGGTTCCAGCCTCTAGCTGTTCTCTGATTGTTCTAAATACTTGACAAACTGAAGCCTTTTCACTTTCCGTTGAAATTGCCTCATCTCCCTGTCACAGCGCCATGGGGGACTCCATTACTTTTCTGACTTCTTTCCCCTCCTGACAAGTCATTTAGCTGGCTTCTTGTTGTGAAGGCTGTCCATGTCAAATTAGCCGGGGCCCCTATTGTCCTTATTACCACTCGAAAAGCCATCATGAGTAATGCTACGGGGTCCCTCAGTTGTCATCGTTTGTCAGAAAGAAAGGGAGTGTGGTTACATATAGCTGACAGGTAATTTCAGTGTCTACAATTACCCCAATTAGTCTTGTCATAAACAATTCGATAAATGCACACCAATACAAACAGATAAACACACCAAGGTCTCTCACTATTAATGCTGTGTAATGGGTAAATCAGTGATATGATGCTATATTTTATTTATTTATTTTTTTTTTGAAACTATCCTCAGCTGTGAAGCTGGCGCTTGCTACCTGGTCAGCACAAATTGTACTATCTGCTTTCATTAGCTCATCACCACAGGAAAATCTGAAAGGCTGTGACAAAATTCATTTAGAGAGAGAGGGAAAGAGCGGATTGTTATAACACCTGCTTTAGGCAAGGCTACAACAAAGGTTTTCTTTTTGTCAGTTCTGGGCAACTATGGGCTTCAAAGTTGACTATTTTGTGTTAAAAGAGCAACATATAAAATATGATAGGAATACAGAAATTATATCCATACTGAAATCAGAAACGTGATTTGAAAAAAAAAAAAAAAGCCTGGTGCCAATGTACCATTCAGCAAAAAGAAAAAAAAGACTGTGGGCTGGTAGTTTCATATATAAGCTGATTTCAGTTCTCTCCAACTACTGATTCCCATTTTTTCCTTTTTAAAGCTGCACCTTAAATATAAAACTTGCCATGTTCGCTGTCAAAGCTATTTATCTGCTCCAGTATTCACATGGACTTGCTTAATGAAGGTATCAACAGTGTTCCTTGCTGGACTAGGCATAGATGTGATTAAGACTCAGTGACGCTCACTCATGGGCTCTCTAAACACCAGGGATCGGACCTGTTTTAACACAACACCCTCTAAGAGGACTCTCCCAGTCAGACTCTGCACTTAGTCCCAAGTGTAACACCATGATGTTCACTCTCGTGATCCACAAAAATAGGTGCTCAAGACCCAAGATCTGTAGGGTCCCCTGCGCCCTGTTTGCTGACCGTAATCTTAAGTGATGCCTGAAAAACCCAACACAAGGAGATTGTTGGAGGAAATTGCTCTTGGCAACTATTTGTTCAAGCTCAAGATTTTTTTTTTTTTTTAAACCAACACTAAGAACCCACCAGAAAATAGGACAGGTCTCCCTAATGAGTAATCTATTTTAGCACAGTCTTGTCTAGGCATGACAGTTTACTGAGAGGCTTGAAAAACTCGTAATTACCAGTGTTACAGGGCAATTAATGTATATTACACTGCACTACTCATGGCAGCAACTGTCATTTTCTCAATAAAAATGAGTACTCTTCAGCTAAAGGTGACATTAATTGGGACTTTAATGACTATGCAGAGGAGCTGAAGCCAAATATGAACAAAACAGCGATTCAATGATCGACTTCAGAAACGAGAAAATTGTACTAAAATGAGATTAATTGCTGTTTAGAAAAAGGAAAGAACCTAAAAAGCTATTAAATTGCAGGGTTTGGGTGCCCGGGTGATGGTTGTGATGTTAATCTTGCATTCTCACAGCAGGCAAATATTCACTAAATTCAGAGCCTTTTGACAGCAGGAAAAATCATGTATGCTTAACTTCAATCCATCAAAAATATATTTCAGCTTTTATCAGTGTTCTAAATACTTCTGCAATTTCAAAAATTACTGCTCCATTCCTTGGCTGTCATCATGCAAATGTGAACACTGTCAATATTGCTATGAAAAATTTCCCAGCTTCAAAAGGCCTACATCAGTGATAAAGAAAGAAAAACGTGAAGATTAGAATTGCAAAACACACACTACTAATATAACAGAAATCAAACAATAAGAATTTAATGTTTAAGTTGTGGAAACTGCTAAAATAGAAAATGATGGGGTGGTTTTTTTTTTTTCAGTAGATAAATCAAAGAAAAATAATTCTGAAATTCTTTTCAAAACTTGTAACTTGATGCTTAATTAATCATCACCAATAATTAGGACAGAATTTTGCATCTTGACTTCAGGTGCTGTAATTGTTAATACTTCTCTCTTGTTTCTAAAACCTTTATCCTTGCTTCTTGGTTCTTGAAAACAATTATATAATTGCTTTTCTTTATGGCCTTTTCAAATATCATGATGACTGTATACACAAAACATGGCACTTAAACTTTGACATGTAAGAGGGATAAAAAGATTTGATAACTCTAGAGTTACATACTCTGTAGCTTGATTTCTTTTTTTTAAAAGAAAGGCCAGCAACTTGCTAATTTTGTTAAAGAGGGAGTTTTTAAAAAAGTTACATTTGGTCAGAAACGTAGTATTTGCTGCCCCAGTAAAAAAAGATCAGGCCTGATTTTAGAATACTGTGCACTTTCTTACTGCATAAACAATTCTGTTTGTTCTGCATTTTAATATTTAAAGAGTCTTCTCATCTACAGTTTAGGTCAGGGCTCGAGACACATTAACACACTCAAGAACCACATCCACTAAATGACAGGGGGAGGTGAAATAGTGTACTTTCCATCTTTAAATCAATGATAAACCCCGTCTCTTCTAAAAATCCAGAAATACAAGTCACCTGACCTCCATTATGAAGACTGGTTATTGGCCACTTGTCTGCCAGACTACACTTATAAGGCCACTGGGGAACAGGAGAGGGGCGGGGAGGGAAACACACACATATCCACGTGCTCGGAGAAGGGATGTTCTAAGTTTTATCTCCCGGCTGTTTCATTCACTAAACATGCTCTTTCTTGAGTTCGCAATCTGAGCTTGAGCATCATCATCTTTGTAAAACAAGTTGCTTCCTGGGTCCTGCATTGCCTAGTTCTACCTGCTCCTCCTCTTTCTCCAATTTTCCCTCCCCTTGTATCTAGACTTTTATGTTAACGGCACAATTCTTCCTCAGGAGTTGAACAAATGTCCTTTTTAGTCCTTTTTTGGGGGGTGAAAAGGGGCCTTTGTTATTCATTGTGCCATTTCAAAAACTAAGCTTCTCTCCTACCTCAAAAACAGCTTTATTTTAAGGACAAAAAATTCACCAGGCTCCCCCTAAAAGTCTTTTCAGGCTGAGTTCTCAGAGAAGACAGGTGCCTTTGGCTAAATTATCTCTACTGACAAACCATTCACATAAATTTGCTTTTTAAAAAACAACTACATGTCAATAGTTTGATTCCATTTTGTCTATGCAAATACCATTGATAAAAATTTCAATGGAGGTTCTCAGGGAGTGGACGAGTTCCAAACTAGGTATTGAAACGGGACTCAGGAATAGGATACTAATTCACCAAACTTGCCAAGAATGATCTAACCCAGGAGCCATACAAAGGCAATTGCGAACCATCTACATGATCCCAGATAATCCCTTATACTGTATCTCTCGGATCTCATCTCCATTCTGCAGTTGACTGCATGAGGCTCCATTTGGGGCCGCAGGTTTTCTACTTGCAAAAAAAAAAAAAAAAAAACAAAAACAAAAACAGGAGCAACTTTGTCATGCTAAATTTGCTGCATGAGAACTCAGTGCCGAGCACTTGGCAGACACACCAGCGCCAATGTTGTGGAGCTGGTGTTAACCAGGAATGTTAACGATTGGAACAGACCTTTAAGGAGAGTTCCTAAAGTGAATTTATTTGATACTGTTGTTCAGTTGCTGAAATTCTTTACCCCTCACAGTGGCCCCGGTGGTGCTGTGAGAAAAGGTGATCACACTGAATCCATGTGAAAGGCTTGTACAAAAAAGCAGGCATCGCTGTTCTCTGCTGAGGTTGAAATTTCATTTCTAACCTCATTATTATTTTGCACCAATATCATAAGTCTTTCTTCCAAACTACTACTTGGTGGGTTAAATTTCTTATTCAAGACCCCTCCTAAGGCACAATGGGCATCAATCTCACAATTGACAGACCATTTTTAAGCTGGGAATAGTGACAAGTTACAGGAACTCTTCTTAAAAAAATAAAAAATAAACCCCAGGAGATTAGTAAGATGCATTTTTTAGATACATACCCTAAGAACATTATAAACTCAGTGAGAAGCCAAACTGGAATATCTCAAGTTTGGAAGATGAACAATATTTTGATGTGCCAAGGCTAATATATTATATGTTTCGAGTCTTACTATTAAGACCTGTAGCAACTGTTTTAAGAGATGAGTAGAAATGAAACAAATGGTAAATGTTTATTCAGTCATACAGTTCTGAAAGAAAACAACTGTTAATTTGCATTCTCTTGGGATCACTTAGCAGACTGCTTTTTAAGAGCTATCACCTCTCAGCAGCCCATAAAAGAGGCAGCTTTCATTTGCTCCCCTACTACCTGCTCCGACTATATGACATTTAATCTAAATTTATTTTCTATTCACCATGAATATCCAATGAATCAAAAATCATTTTGACATAAGTACTGTTCTTTGTTGGTTTAGTCTGTAGTAGAGAAAGTGGCAGGCTTAACACCTGGGGGTCAGTGCAGAGATGCAGTCTCGTGGACTCTATCTTCCAATATGGAAAATTCTAGCATGACCAACTGGAGGTACCTTCTGAGTCAACAGATAAATTACATTTATATCACTTCAGTGCAATCAGAAGTTATGCTGCATAAATAAAAGTTTAAGGACCTATCTATGTGGGTGATAGAATGCAAGCCAGCTAAATGAGAGGAAATCTTATTGTGGAGAGTAATAGTCTCTGAATCCTTTGTTAACTAACTGCCCCCCTCCCTTAAATAAGATGAGGAAGAAAGAAAAAAGGATATGTAGTTGGGCTTCTGGGGGGCACGGGGAAGGGCTGTGTAACTACAGAGAGGTCTGTGAGGCCTTTTCTGCCCTCTAGCAATTCCAGAAGGGGTCAGCACAGGTGGAGTTTCCTGGGGCATCCCCTCGATCGTCTTCTCAGGAATTTATGAGACTGTAGAAAAGCTGACTCGAGCAGGAAGTCTGTTATGGAGAGCTTTCCTGGAAGGCAAGACCAATTAACCCTGACTAAAACAGAAAAAAAGAAAATCTTGAGTCAAGGGGATGAGAGGACCAAGAAAAAAGGCTCGAAGTGAGAAGCGGGACTGAGGAGGTCTATGCGGCTGCATACCGGTGACGGGCAAGATGACACGGGGGCGGGTGGGGGGCTGTCAGGACGGGGGAGTTAGAGCAGGGAGGAAAGGAAGGGATCCTCGGATCACTGCTTCTTCATCAGGGTCCGCTTGGCTTGAAGGAGTCTTTGGTCCCTGAGTCAGCAAAGGGATGGGGAGTCAGAATTGCACTCAACTTCAGAACGTGCATCTTGAGCAAACCAGGGCACTCTATTCCCAAAGCGAGCACTGCACGAAAAGATGGCCCCAGAACAGAAACGTTCTGGGAATCACCCAGTTTACCCAACCCAGATGAAAGGAGCATAAGCTTCCACCTGCAATTTAAGCCAAAATTCAGTGGCAAAAAGCCACTGAACCAGCGCTTTCCATTATACTCACACTTCTCTTTCCGAAGGTGCTACTACAATTGGACACTCAGATTCAGAGCTTCAGGAACTAATTCTAAGTTTACTTGTCCTCAAGATTTCCAACTCTGAGCCTCAACTTTTTCTATTGCCTGATTCTGTTTCTGTTCTATTTCTAGCTGGGGAATACTCGTTTCACTGCCTGCTTCAGTTCAGTTCAGTTGCTCAGTCGTGTCCGACTCTTTGCGACCCCATGAATCTCAGGACGCCAGGCCTCCCTGTTCATCACTAACTCCCAGAGTTTACTCACACTCATGTCCATGAGTCCATCCATTGAGTGCCATCTAACCATCTCATCCTCTGTCATCCCCTTCTCCCAGCATCAGGGTCTTTTCAAATGAGTCAGCTCTTCGCATCAGGGGGCCAAAGTATTAGTTTCAGCTTCAATATCAGTCCTTCCAATGAACACCCAGGACTGATCTCCTTTAGGATTGACTGGTTGGATCTCCTCTGCAGTCCAAGGGACTCTCAAGAGTCTTCTCCCACACCAGAGTTCAAAAGCATCAATTCTTCGGCATTCAGCTTTCTTAGCAATGCCTAAAAGGTCATATAAGACAAGAGGGCTGAGATAAGAGGATCTTTCTCCTGTACTCTCAAGCTGGAATAGGAATGCTTTCTTTCTCATCCTGGGCCTCATCTTAGGATGTCAAATTTCACTGCAATTCTGGGTGAGGGGAAACCATTCTTTTTACTCACAATTTTGTACATACATTCAATGTCTACTGACACTGAACCACTATACACAACTAGAACAAAAAGGGCTGGGCAGTCAAACTAACTTTAGAACTCTTCATCTAGGTGGCACTACTAGTAAAATAGCATCTTTTTCAGGAATACAAAGCACTCCTTGAAGTTTTGATGAACTGAATCTCATCTCAATTTCATGTCTGCCCATTTAAAATCTATTAATGCCATCTATATGCTTTTATCGATAAAAATGGAAGGAATGAAGTTCTTGGTAAAAGCAAATACAAAGAAAGCTTGGTTAAATAGTCAACATATTCATTCTGTGGCTATTGATTTAAGGTTTAAAAGAAGTAAATCAGTCAGAATGGGTTTCCCTCATCTAGCACTATTACATGAGCTTTAGAGGTTTGTTTATTTTAATGGCATGGGACAGACACATAAAACATAAAAATGGAGGGATTTGGCATTTTATATTAGAAAAAAGTCAAATGCTTTTTCTTGTTCTATCTATGATACATATTTTTAACCTTTGAGTTGTCCACTCAACCACTCCACAGCTCCAGCTCCTGGTGTCCACAGTTTTTCCTAATTAGTCTAGTAGGTGCTCGTCTCACTTGTCGCCAGCTGAGTTATCAGGCTGGGCCTTTTCTACAATATAGCTGTTTGTTTTTTAAAAGTTTTGGAACTGGTAATTCAGGAAATTAAAATGGGAAGATGTGTTTGAATTGGCTAAACAGCTAACATTCTTAAAACTGTCCTTACTTGGAATGAGGACAGCTGGTGAGAATCTGCCTCCTTTTCCTGCAGACTCATCTTCTGAGTCCCAGTCAGGGCCTCACTGCCCCTGATGCCCCCCCACCCCCAAGTCCCTTCAACCCTGCACAGACTGGGAGCTCCTTGAGGGGAGGTCCCTCCTTCATCCTTGGATGCCTGGTACCTGGCGCATGCCTGGTACATGGTCAACAGAACAGTTCTGCTGAATAATTAGCAAAGCAATCCTAGCTCTGACACTAATGAATTAGTCTTGGACAAGTCACTTTGTCTTTCTGAGCCTTTGCTCCCCTATCCATTAAAATGCTTTGTTTCCTAAGCTCAAAAAAAAAAAAAAAAAAAAAGAATGTGGAAGTCCTGAATAAATGTACGAGATTCCTACAGCTGTTGTTAATAATTACCATTTGGATTTACACGCCATTCAATGGGAGGAGCAAGAGCCAGTCTTATGGTCTCCACAGTTTTACCAAAAGGAGCTTATAAAGCTCTAGTTTCCTTAGAATTGTAAGATGTGAGGCCACACCCACCCAGTTTCTTGTTCTGTTTTCTATCCCGATCTCCTGCATGCTCCCTCACCCCACCTCACCCCAACCCTAGCTCCAAATCAACACACAGATCTCTTCTAGGTTCTGGACCTTGCTCAGAAAGAAGTGACATTGCTTAGATGACTGTTTGGGAGTTTTTATATGCACGCACTTTTCCTTATGCTAACACAATGCTTCTGCAGAATTCACCCTGGCTCTGCTGAAAGTCTGGATTCTGCTGAGGCGACCAAAAGGGCAAGTGGGACCTAATCAGCATCACGTCCCCTTCTCTATCACCAAGACTCCTTATTTACCAAACCCCCAGTCCTTCATATCACATGTCCTCCTCTGCTCAGCTGCCCAGTGAAAGGAACAGGAAGAGAAGAAAGTCAGCATGAAGAAAGAATACTTGCATATATATATATATATATGAAGTATTATATATATATGTATTCTTTCTTCATATATATATATAGGATGCACGTGTGCTCAGTCATGTCCAACTTTTTGTGACCCTACGGACTGTAGGGTGCCAGGCTCCTCTGTCCATGAGATTTTCCTGGTAAGAATACTGGAGTGGGTTGCTATTTCCTTCTTCAAGGTATCTTCCCAACCCAGGGATTGCATCTGTGTCTCCTGCATTGGCAGGCAGATTCTTTACCACTGAGCCAGGGGGGGGAGCCCTATATATTGGATATATACATATATATTGGATATATATACATATAAATAGATAAATACACATACACATACCGCCTCTCTAGGGTTGGCTGAGAGATGCTAAGCTGTATCTAACAAAACACACTGACCTACCTTCAAAAAGGCAAACACACTAAAACATACCAAGAACCATCAGTTCAAGTACTGATGGCATCGTTCCCCCATTCCTTATGTTCAAACACTAGTAACAGAGAAATAGCTGAGTTCAGATTGAATGGTGCCAGAGACTTCATAAGAGAGCATTTATCTAGTGTAGAATGAATAATTTCCATAGACAGCTGAATTACCTGAGAAGCTACACAAGTAACTGAAACTTCAGCAACCCTGGCGCACTGAAGTGCTCCCCCCATGCCCTCAAAGAAGAAAGGCACTGCAGGTGAATCCAGGGCAGGGAATTATTTTTTAAGTGAGTAGAGCAATGCAAACACATTGTTTGCTTTTTGTCATCTGGTTTGTCTTAATCATGAACTAAAAATTCATTTACAGTGCTGTATACAAATGCCATGTTTATAGCAGGATCATACGCTGCGTGCTTGAAATCGTATACATTAAAATTAAGAACAGAAATCCAAGTTAATGGTCAAAGACAACCAATAACAAAACCACTAAATTCCAGTTGTCAAACATCATTGAATATGTATGTTTCTGTTTTTTTTTTTTTTTAAGAGTAATTATTAAAACTAAAGCGATATGAGTGAGTGTTTATGACTTCCTATTGAAAAGCCCAAATTACAGAGCATTCATTCCAGGTTGAAGAAAATCACGTGGCCATCCCTGTGCAACGGCCTAATGACTTTATATCCTCTTGTCAAACCTCAGCAGTTTTATTTGTAGTGATACATGCCGGAGAAGGTTGGAGGTTAAAGTTGATAGGAGGGGCAACAGGAAAATCAACCAACTCCTTTCAGGAGATTACAACCTTTAACATATTTGGGTCTGTCGGCAGTTTCTGCAAACTTTACAAGTCTGTGATTGGTGGTGTTTTTCAAAAACTGATCCTCAAATCAGAGGTCAGATGAACCTAGCAAATGTCCTTTCACTTTGAAATAATCCCAAGTGGTTAATGTATTCTCCAGTTTATAGCTCTTGGATTTTTTCCCCTGTACTTGTAATCTAAAGCTAAAAAAAAAAAAAACTTTATTTTTCAAGTATCTGAGACCTTGGTAAAGTGAAATTACTAACCCCCAATGCATGATACGGCTCCAAAAACAAGGAAGCATCTGTTAGAAGAATAAATAAATAAATAAATAAATACAAGAAAGAAGAAAACAGAAAAAAGAAAAAAAAAAGTCCCCTTGCGGGAGACAAACTTTGTTTGGGCTCTTGGGCAAGGAGATATTTTATTAGTGCACTGGCGGTGTCCTCCAAGAAGTGTTCAGATTCTCAGTAGTCTCATGCTGAATGGAGGGGGATATCTTAACTACAGCACTGGCATCACAAACTAAGACCCAGCAAAGACTCAGACCACAAACTAAGACCCAAGCAGACACATATCCTCCTTGACTTGGCATACACTGGTTCCCTTAAAGGCAGACTCAGTATTCAGTACTGATAGTTACCTTTAACTAAATTGTGACTTTTGTGCCAGCCACTACATACATGTGCGCTCACTAAATTCTCATAAGAATCAAGTGCAAAAAAAGAGGAAACAATCTGCCCAAGGACACATTGACAAAAAAGTACAAGCTGGCTACAAAAGTAGCCAGCTGAGAATTAAACTCTGCTCTTCCTTCTCCCATACCTGAACTCTTCCTACTCATCTATATTGCTTCTTTACAGGGCTTCCCAGGTGGCTCAGTGGTAAAGAATCTGCTGCCAACGTAGGAGATGCGGGTTTGAGTCCTGGGGTGGGAAGATCCCCTGATGAGGAAATGACAACCCATTCCAGTATTCTTGCCTGGGAAATCCCATGGACAGAGGAGCCTGGCGGGTTACAGTCCACAGGATCACAAAAGAGTTGGATACAACTTAGCAACTGAACAACAACATCCTGGTTCTTAGGTTGTAACCAATGATGTAAATACATTCTAGATTGTCCCCCACTGTGTTTAAATTTTTAAATCATCACTAGTTGATTTTAATGCACAGTGAGTACTATCCAGCAGGCAAGAGAACAAGAAAGATAGCATGAAACCACCACAGGTCCTGGGTCAGCATGTGGCTGGAGTTGGGGGTTAGTAATATTACTGGCTACTAATTGTTAAGAAAAATGTTTTAGGACTTCAAGAGTTCTCTATGTCAAGGTGATTGATAGCAATTATATAATTACTAAACACTTGTGACATTAAAACAATTCCTACCATAAATGTGAATCCCATTCCTTTTTTTAAAAATTTGCCCAACTCATAGATTACAGAATTTGATGCTGGATGACGACCTCATTGGACCTCAGTTTCTTCATTTGTAAAATGTGATGTTTATCCACGGGAGGTGTTGGCTAGCCATAAGAAGTTTAAGTGTGGATTTTTTTTTTTATCCCGCTGCTTAATCCTAGTGATTGAGCTCAAAGTTTTTCAAAGAAATAAGAGACACCTACACTTATGAATGAAATGAAGAAGAAAAACACAACTTTAAGAAAGGTTTACTTTTAAAAAAGGAACAGGAGAGGATAAAATCCTGGGCCAGCTGAAAGTCATGTAGTGCTGCCTCTTTTTTTCTGTGAATCCTTGTAATGGCACATAAATGCTTTAAAAATAAATTGATTTAGGAATGACCCGCAAGGCAAACTATTTTCTCATGTAGAAGGGTATGTCACCAGTGTTATGGGAAGCATCAACTTGTATTTAGAGAGTTTAACAAATGTTTTCCAAACATTGCCACTCACTGTTTGAAGGTGAGGAAACACATGCTGGTTGAAACATTTTTTTAAAAAAATGTACTAACGACTGAGAAACTGCCAACTTGAAAATGCTTTTGTTATTTAAAAGTATATTCCATAAAGATATTTGATAAAAGATGTTCCAATTTTAGCAGTAACTTGGTTTCCTTTACTCACAGTATCTAAGTGTGTACATACATATCATATAGATAACAGATCCTTTTGCTTGTTTTTATTTGTTTGCTTCCATTTAACAGAGATAAAGTGCTAAGGGAAAGAACACAGGACAGCAGAAATCGGAAGCCCTCAGTTCAAGTCTCATTGGAAATAAACTGGACACTCAAAAGGGCAAGTGGTTTAAATGCTACTCAATACTCTTGAGTTTACCTGCTTCTGTTATGAACACGCTACTTTCCAACTCGAATTTCACAGCGAAAGACAGGACAACACAAGTCCCTAATATCCAAATCAGTTTTGTTTTTCCCGTCTTGACTGAACTGCCTTTATTCTTTTCCATTTCACACTTTTGAACTTCAGCAAGAACCTCTCATTTGGTCTCCCTCCCCCAGTCTTTCTTATATTTCCACAGCAGAAACAAACAAACAAAACCTCCCACAAACCACACACCTCTAACTGGTCTTCCACACTGGGGCTTACCAATATTTCTAAATAACAAATCTAATTGTGTCAGCAACTTGCTATAAAAAAACCTATCTCTACTGCCCCAGAGTCAATGTTTGAAGTCTATCGCATCATATAAGGTTTTAACCTGGTTCCTGATTGCTGTGTGCTAATCATACTAAAAGCTGTGGGCAGCTTCCATTCTTCCAAGCCTCTGCGCATGCTGTCCCTTCCGTTCAAAACACTGTTCCCCATTCATCTTCCCCTCGAATCTAAGCTGGGATGTGTAGGAATTAGCCTTCTGCATTTTCATCATATACTCCAGGCACATCTCAATCTTAGCCCTTTCATGCTGTAACTGCTGGTTTACCTGCCACAATTGCTATTTAGTGGTCTGCATCCCCCACTAGACTCAGCTCATTGAGAGCATGAATTGTATTTTGGGGGACTCTCTGTATTCAGAGGCCTAGGAAAGTGCTTGGTTTATGGCTGGCCCTTAGCAGATTCTTATCAATAATTACCTGAGTGATAGAATACAGTGAATGAAAGGCTAAGACTCTACTTAAAGATATGTCTAGTAGGAAATTCTGTGATAGGCAAATCTCATGCCTCTCATTTTCATTTCCAAATATTTACATGATCTTAATCTTTAAGGACATTTTTAGTTTGTGAATATCATCACAGAATGGGTGCATAATGGAAAACAATGACAAACTGACCCATCTTCTATAGGGCCCTACCCTTGAGCTGGTAATGAATAAATAACTTAATGTAAATATTTTGGTGATGAAAGTGAATCACTGCTTGTATTATACAAATACTGGGAAAACTGCAATTTTTTTCCCATTTAGTTTTATTAGAATGCATAAGAACTCTTTGATGTTTAAATTGCATGTATGTGCTGACTGGGTTGTCCATGAGGCCCATTTATCATAACCTGGTCATATATATATATTCTGACGTACACAGACAATAAGAACACAACCACTTATCCACCGTTTCTGCTGATCCACCCTTACTGGCTTACTGATGTTATACAAAAGCAGTGGGAAATGATAATATAGGTGCTCAGCTGTTTTGAGGAAGTAGGAAACTAGATACTGTAGCATTCATATCAATAGCCATATACCATAAAAGCTTCACACTACAGCCAAAACATTCAATGCTTCTGATCTCACACAGGCTAAACAGAGTTATGCAGAAAATGGCAGTACACTTGAAGGCCAATTTCAAAGTTACAGTCTCGAGTTTGAAGGCCTCAGACTCAGGGATCTAACTCAATTCAAGCATTTATTGAGATATATTGATGCTTTCAAACTGTGGGGCTGGAGAAGGCTCGTGAGAGTCCCTTGGTCTGCAAGGAGATCAAATCACAGTCAATCCTAAAGGAAATGAATTCTGAATATTTTTTGGAAGGACTGATGCTGAAGCTGATGCTCCAATACTTTGACCACCTGATGCAAAGGGCCAACTCATTGGAAAAGCCTCTGATGCTGGGAGAGACTCAAGGCAAAAGGAGAAGGGGGCAGCAGAGGATGAGATGGTTAGACAGCATCATCAACTCAATGAACATGAATTTGAGCAAACTCCAGGAGACAGTGGAGGAGAGAGGAGCCTGGTGTGTCCATGGGGTTACAAAAAGTTGGACACAACTTAGCGACTGAACAACAATAACAACATTTAACCACAGCTGGTTGGAAAGACCTTCACGGATCATATGTTTATGACTTAAAAATGCATTTATTCATTTACTGTCTTTCCCATCATAATATGAACTCCCTAAAGATGGGGCCCTTATGTGTCTTGTCCATTGTTGCATTCCTGGTGCTCCAATTAGACAAGGCAAGGAAGGAGGAATTTTTACTTAACCAGACCATTCGGAGCCACCCTAGGGAGGCTAGGCTCCCTCTCACCCTGAGGGAGACCTAGACTCCAGGATGCATTTAGGAAGAGAGATTCAGATTTACAATAAGGTTCATGAAGAGAATGCTAGCATGGCTGGCTGACATTTGCTCCCCAGGAAAGAAAGCAGAATAATCCAGACCAATGTGTATGGACCACAGAGCTTGGGAGAGGTACATGGCAGCCATTGTCTCCAGCAAAGCAGGTATTGCTCTGAAAAGCCTGCAGAGAAAGCGGGTCTTTTATTGTTGTTGTTGTTAGATTCCTCACTGCAAAAATTCTTTTTACAAGTATCAGATTAGAGTGACAAAGACTTTGACTTTTCCCATTAAATAGAAGGAAAGAAAAATGTTTCCAGCGATCCTACTGTCAATCATCTGTTGATGGACTCATGAAGTTCCCAGTAAATTCAGGAGAAATAGAACATCAAAGTTTGCCGAAACTTCAAAAAAAAAAAAAAATGGGAAAGATTTCTTTAGAATGAAAAACAAGATATTTAAGGCCATGGGTTCATATACTGTCTCGTGGTTTCTCTTAGGCCTGGGGCAACTGAGGGTGCATATAACGCTCACCTCATAAACAGGCCTCAGGCATCAGAGGGGACGGGAATCCTGACAGCAGCATCTAGTGATGGAGGGGCAGAGATGTCAGAGATGTTCTGACAGTGGCATCTGATTATATTAAAACATAAAAGCTGCACAGTTGGAACCCAATACCAGTGAAGAACTCTGGAGAACACAGAATATCTTTAGGTGTGTAGTCCCCTTAGCAGGTTACACATGGGCTCAGCCCCTCCCTCTACAACCTTATTATGACAGTTCCTGAATTCTCCCGTTGTAACTTGCTTTAAACTTATCCCCTAGCCCCATCTCTGCCATTATTGTTTAACATTAATAACAATAATTGCTAACATATACTGAGTGATTAATATATACAATGCATTTAATTCTCACAGCATCCCTAGAAAGTACATTTTTGTTGTTTGTTTAGTAACTAGGTTGTGTCTGACTATGACCCCACGGCTATCGCCCACCAGGCTCCTCTGTCTATGGGATTCTCCAGGCAAGAATACTGGAGTGGGTTACCATGCCCTCCTCCAGGGGATCTTCCCTACCCAGGAACTGAACCCACAACTCTTACGCCTCCTGCATTGGCAGAGGGGTTCTTTACATTATCTCTGTTTTGCGATGAGGAAAAGGAGGTTCAGAGAAGTTAAGGGACTGGCCCATGGTTTCATAGCTAAGAAGTGGCAGAGTCAGGCTGCCAAGGGTTACCCTGGCTCCAGGGTCTACCCTTTTCTTAACACATCACTTTACTGTCTCCTATTTTTAAGTGAACTCACAATAGTACTGTAGTTTTCAGTGTTCTTTCTTTCTGACCCATCCCCTACATCACTCCCCACATGATTTTTTAAAAATGCTGATTAAAATATGGGACGCAAGGCTCCTCAATGCCCATACGATTTCTCCAAATTCCCTTCATGACTTGGCTCTCATATCTCCAGTCTCAAATCTTCTTCTGACACAGTGTATATTTCAGAAATATCCAGGTACTTACAATTCCCTCCATACACTGTGTGTTTTCATGGTTTGGCATCTTTGCAACATACAACTGGGTTGGTCACCTAGAAAATTTCTGTGCTTTACTTGTGACTTAACTCATAGGCCTTTTCCACTCATTCTGGCCTGGGTGATGGTTCTGTTCTGGTCAGAATCTCCACTGCAAATTCTCTGTTTTCCATTTCCGTTCACTGTACCAGACTGTGAGCTCCCTGAGCTTAGAGGCGGCATGCTTATCTTTAAAGCCTACCTGAATACCTAGCTCATGGTATGTGTTAAATGAATAAACGAATGAGTGTGTGAATGAGGGAGCTTCAGCTATCTGCTTTGAAAGAAAGAAAAATTTTGAAAGAAAACTAGCCTCCATTTGGGAATATTTGTCTCACTTAGCTAAGCAACAGAAAGGCTCCAGAAGAAAGTCTCAACCGAAGCAGCTTGGGGTCTTGGACATCTACGAAAGTATGAAGAAAATTATGAGCAAGCAGTGTAGAAAATAAAAGCTGATTTGAAATATTTCATATCATCAATGTTGAATTCAAGATCCTGTTTTATTTCTACCTTCTTTCTTTGGCCATTAAAATCTAAAAATGTACTGATTTTTTGTTTCATTGTAATTAAGAAGCACTAAAACAAGAGAAGATAACCGGAAATGAGACACAGAAACAGAACTGTTTTGCATAAGCTTAGATATTCTAAGAACATTTATGCATTAGAACATGGTTTAAAGTTAATAGTAGTAAGCATTCACATCTCATTTTAAATCACATTATTCAGTTCATACTGTATTTTATATTTATTAGGTACACATTCTAACTTGTGTATCTACTTAGGTACTTGTTGGTGGCCCAAATAAATAAATCTATGGTTTCATTCATTCCTTTCCTAGCAGCTCACACGCACATGCTATTTTTTGTAGGTACGCAGATAAGTTACATAAAACTTTTGACACTTGCTTTTATTTACTTTTTTCCCATGCAATTCAAAAAAGAGCTTTTCCTAGCTTAAATATAAAACTTTATGGTTAAAACTTTGTACCAAATTTCTAGGTATTCAAAAAACAAAACATATGATGTTGAAGTGCTAATGTTCCCCAACCACACACCAGGACCTGAGAATGTGATAATACTTGGAGATAGGATCTTTAGAGGTAGTGAGGTTAGTATGACTGGTGTCCTTATAAGATCAGGGAAGAGGATGTAAAGACAGGGAGAACACAGCTGTCTCCACACCAATGAGAGAGGCTTGGGACAAACACTTCCCTCTCAGCCCTTGGAAGGAATCAACCCTACTGACGGCTTGATCTTGAATTTTCAACTTCCAGAACTTTGAGAAAATACATTTCTGCGATTTAAGCCACTGTGCATGCGTGCTAAGTCACTTTGGTCATGGACAACTATTTGCGGCCCTATGGACTGTGGCCCACCAGCCTCCTCTGTCCATGGGAATCTCCAGGCAAGAATACTGGAGTGGGTTGCCATGCCCTCCTCCAGGGGATCTTCCTGACACAGGGATTAAATCTGGTTATCTTAAGCCTCCTGCATTGGCAGGCATGTTCCTTACCACTAGTGCCACCTGGGAAGCCCTCAGCCTGTGGTATTTTGTTATGACGCCCTATTGGACTAATACACCTAGAGGCTATCATTTTATTTTCAGTGTTGGTACTTTGTAAAGTAAAAACATCTTTACATATGTTAAATTATCATTATTTGATGAGGGCAATGAAATAAATTAGTTTTTAATGCTTTTCAGACTCAAAGATTTCTGCTGAGGTGGAAAAATTCTGGCCTCAAAAATACTGAAAGTAACTTGGTTTCCACAAGGGCCCAAGCACGCAGCAGCAGAAGTGCATTCCAGGTTTCCCCACATGTCTCATCTTCTTATGCTGCTATACTAGTTCCTTTTAAGGTGGAGGTCACACCCTGGGGCAGCCCTAGAATATATTTTATTGGGTGGCTGGTGTTTTGCTTTGCTATTTTAAAACATGGAATTAGTTAACACCATTTAAACGTAGGAGACTAAACATGGAAATCTGGATTTTCGACAGTGAAGAACTGGAAGACCTGGTGATCCTGGGCCCACTGTATCTCCGTGGCCACAGTGGGTTGAGACCAAGTGGTGGCCGCCCTGTGATGAAACACTGCTGGCTCTTAGCTTCACCACAGCCCCCGCTCGAAGCTGTCTGCCTGGCCCCAGAGAGCATTTCACTTTGCCCTCTTTGGTCTAAGGGGATGCCATCTGGGCTTTTCAGTGTTGAGAAGTTTGGCTAGTTAGGAGGCCCAGGCGGAGGTGTTACTTATCTCCATGTCGATAGCTTTGAAGTGGGAGCTCGCTCCCTGTCTCCCACCTGACATCCCACCAGTGATGTGACTACCATCTCCTATTGGTTAGGAGTCCACACAAGAACTCTTAAGAGGCCATTCCAAAGGGAATGCAGTTTTAGAAGCAAAATGTGATTCTGTGGTCAAATAACTGTAGGGCTAAACAATGACTATGCCAAAGCCTTTGACTGTGTGGATCACAATAAACTGTGGAAAATTCTAAAAGAGATGGGAATACCAGACCACCTGACCTGCCTCTTGAGAAATCTATATGCAGGTCAAGAAGCAACAGTTAGAACTGGACACGGAACAATAGACTGGTTCCAAATCAGAAAAGGAGTACATCAAGGCTTATTTAACTTATATGCAGAGTACATTATGTGATGAAGCACAAAGTGGAATCCAGATTGCCAGGAGAAATATCAATAACCTCAGATATGCAGATAACACCACTGTTATGGCAGAAAGTGAAGAAGAACTAAAGAGCCTCTTGATGAAAGTGAAAGAAGAGAGTGAAAAAGTTGGCTTAAAACTCAACATTCAGAAAACTAAGATCATGGCATCTGGTCCCATCACTTCATGGCAAATAGATGGGGAAACAATGGAAATAGTGAGAGACTTTATTTTTCTGGGTTCCAAAATCACTGCAAATGGTGACTGCAGCCATGAAATTAAAAGGTGCTTGTTCCTCAGAAGAAAAGCTATGACAAACCTAGATAGCATATTAAAAAGCAGAGACATTACTTTGCCAACAAAGGTCCATCTAGTCAAAGCTATGGTTCTTCCAGTGGTCATGTATGAATGTGAGATTTGGACTATAAAGAAAGCTGAGTGCCAAAGAATTGACACTTTTGAACTGTGGTGTTGGAGAAGACTCTTGAGTCCCTTGGACTGCAAGGAGATCCAACCAGTCCATCCTAAAGGAAATCCATACTGAATATTCATTGGAAGGATTGATGCTGAAGCTGAAACTCCAATACTTCAGCCACCTGATGTGAAGAACTGACTCACTGGAAAAGATCCTGATGCTGGGAAAGACTGAAGACGGGAGAGGAAGGGGATGACTGAGGATGAGATGGCTGGATGGCATCACCGACTCTACGGACATGAGTTTGAGTAAACTCCAGGAGTTGTGATGGACAGGGAGGCCTGGCGGGCTGCAGTCCACGGGGTCCCAGAGAGTCGGACATGACTGAGCGACTGAACTGAACTGAACAATGATAACCGTGTTTCCTTCCTGCAGAACATCTCAGAGGCTCTGAAATTTCAACGTAGTAAGTCACATTTTCGAAAATCATGTGATCACCCACCCTTTGTTTTGGGGAGCATTTTCAGCAAATAGCATTCAGTGAAACTCTGACCTGAGCAAGCCCTTTTCCCACACAAAACAAAATTATTTTTGCTAAGTAACACAAATTTATTTAGTAAATACAGCATCTTAGATGAATATTGAGAGAATATAAAAAAGTAATAATAATGCATGATTTTTCATTTGAAGTATTAATTTCTTAATTTCTATTGGCTATAATATGTGCAGAGATGGCCCACGCTATGGATCTTTTAAATTAAGTTAAATTGGTTTGGCAATGGCAACACACTCCAGTACTCTTGCCTGGAAAATCCCATGGACGGAGGAATCTGGTGGGCTACAGTCCATGGGGTCGCGAAGAGTCGGCCATGACTGAGCAACTTCACTTTTACTTTTCACTTTCATGCATTGGAGAAGGGAATGGCAACCCACTCCAGTATTCTTGCCTGGAGAATCCCAGGGACAGAGGCAGCCTGGTGGGCTGCCATCTATGGGGTTGCACAGTCGGACACGACTGATGCGACTTAGCAGCAGCAGCAGCAGCAAATTGGTTTGGATAACCCTCAGTAATCAAAATGGAAATGAGAGAATGCATACTTATTTCTACTTGGCCCGAAGATGCCATCTTCTGCCCCAAGACATCATTTTCTGCTTAACTTCAGATTTGCTAACATTTGGAATATTTGCTTATTTAAGTTTGAAGTTTGATACTTGGCAGTAATAGTTAAAATGCATGGTACAGTGTACACTTCTCATAAAGTGTTTGGTAAATTAATTGTAATAGCATTGTTTCCAAACCTATTCATAGCATATAAAACAATACCAATAGTTCTGCTTAAAAAGTTGGTATTATTTCTCTCAGAAACTATAGGGGGTTTCCTAATAAGACAAGAGCAATGAAGAGAGGAGAAAGCCTATTTTCTTGTAATTGTAAAATTGAAAGACTGATTATTTCTACTGTAAATACATTAGATTTGAAACATTTTGTCCAAGTGTCAGAAGCTTTGGGAACATCAAATGCAGATAATATGAACAATCTGTACCATTAACATTGATATATGAGACATATACATATGTGTGTGTGTGTGCGTGTGTGTGTGTATATACATATATATACACTTCAAAAATACATCAAACTTGTTCAAAATAAACCTAGTCATTTATTCAACAAATGTTTATTAAGAACTTGTTACATGCCAGGCACTGTTCTTAAGGATACAGCAGGAAATAAAACAGACCAAAAACCCTGCCCTCGTAGAATTTTAATTCTAATGGAGTAAATAAAATAGAGGACAGTATTCATCATGTAAGAAGGTAAAAAGGACTATGGAGAAGCACAAAGAAAGGAAGAAAGATGGTGGTTGTTGGGGAGGGTCAGGGTAGGTCTGATAAAGTGATCTGTATCTCACTTTTGACACTGAACCACGTATTCACCTCAGGAAAGTGTTTCATGCAAGGAGAACATTCACTGCAAAGAGCCTAAGGCAAAAATGTTACCTTGTAAGTTTGAGGAACAGCAAAGAAGCCACCAGAATGTCTGGTGCAGAGTGAGTTTGAGGAATGTGATAGGAGATGAGACTATAGCAATGACTCTAAGGAACCATGTGGGACTGCAAAGACCAATGTATAGATTTTGATTCTTATACTGGGTCAATTGTGGAACCAACAAAAGGTTTTTTAGCAGAGGATTAACATGATCTACTTATATTTGATTATTTGGATGCCATGCTGAGAAAAGACTTTAGGAGGGGGGGCATGTAAGCAGGGAGACTAGTTAAGTTATTTCAACAGTCCAGAAAGGACATGACAGTGACTTGGACCAAGTGGAGCAGTGGAGACGGTGAAAACTGGTTGATTCTGGAGATACTTTTGGAGGTAGAACCAACAGGATTTCTAGAAAGATCACAAGTGAACTATGAGGGAAAGAAGCAAGAATGATCCAAAGATGTTTTGCCTAAGTGAATGGAAGGCTAGAGTCATCATTAACTGGGATGGGGAAAACTTTTAGGGGCATCTGGAATTCAGATTTGGCGTGTTGAGTTTGAGATATCTAACATACATCCAAGTAGAGATGTTGAAAAGCCAGGTGGATTTATGGGTCTGAAGTTCAGGGGAGAGTAACATTTTCCAAATGCTCTCAATATGATTTTAGCTTCAAATGTAATACTTGTTTGCTTCAGTCTAGACTCTTGATGAATCATTTCATTAGAATAATTTAGAAGAAGGGAAGGTTAAATAAAATGGGCCAAAACAGGGAGAATATGGGCATTGGATCATGCAAGAACAAAGTCATGCAAAAGGGCATTGTGGGGTATGTTTGTTTGACTGGAATTATGTTGGTAGGTGGAGCAACATCTAGGGATAAGGCTAGAGAGGCAGCAGGCAGGCTGAGGAGCCTGACTTCGCTCTGTAGGGAATGTACAACCCTGAAAATTCGAAGGAGGTTTGGAGGTGCAATGCCTCCAGGCTGTCAACAGCAGGGAGCCCCCTCCACTCCTAGGTTTGAATGGCAGAGAGCAGGAAGTGGACACCCAGAGCTGAGAAAGGAGCTGGGTGGGGAGGACCGCATGACGGGGCTGACGTGGTCATCACAGGCAGTCTATCTGAGGGACCCGAAGGAGAAGTGGCTAGGAGAACAAATACCTTCCTGCCACTTCCTCTGAACCCTTGGATCTCCTGCCAGCGCCTCCCCACTGAATGAACCCAACAGGAAGCCAGAGGGCAAAGGAGTCTACTGATGGTCAGACTCCCAGGTCATGGGGCAGAGTGACGTGGGATGGAGAAAAACAGTACACAGAGGGAAGCATCACATCAGAGTCATGCCCTTGGAAGATGGGTCCAGCAGCATCGTGCAGCAAAAAAAAAAAAAGAAGGCAAAAAAAGAAGTATAAAGTATGGTAGACTAGTGCCTTCCTGCTTCTGAATTGCTCAGCATGCCAGGCATGAAATTAGTGCCAGGTCCAGGTGAGTAGGTGTAAGGAAAGACATGCTCAATTAGGAATGAAAGAATATTCAGATAGGTGTGTAAGCTGCTGCTCCTGCCATGCAGGAGCATAACCTGGACATCAAAGCAGCACCCACGGGCATCTTCAGAGATATATTTCCAAAACAAAGCATGGGAGAATGTCAAGATCTTCAGCATTAAGTGGGTGTTGATGTAGAGGCCACCAGCATGAACGTTGTGACAGAGTGAAGAAAGAAGCAAGTTAGTGGCTCTAATGCACAAGCCATCCAAAGCAAGGGCAAACTTCGTGATTCTGGGGAAGACAGAAAACTGAGGAAATAATAAGGAACCATCTTCATGCGACACAAGGGAGAGAGCAGGCAGAAACTGAAAGAGGGATGGGGTGGCTTAATGAAGTCACGCGAGGGAGGGCTCTGTCTTCTCAGAGGAGCACAAAGCAAGGTTTGGGGCTGAGAAGAAAGACAGTGGTGAATGTGACAGGAAGAGTTTAGGGGCCAAATGAATAAATTTTTCTCTTAGGAATGTTAAATGGACTGCAATATTGCAACATGTGCCTCCTATGTAACAACTAAATCTGTGACCAGGTGGTACCACTTTTTCACAAATTTTTCCTCAAAACCTCACAATTCGTTATTCTGTTCTGAATAATGATCTCTAAAAGAATTGAATTCTAAAAAGGATTGAATCACCTGAGTAGCAAATGTTCATCATTTATAAATGAACTAATATTGGGTGCCTGGAAACGAACATCAAGTATAATTAATTTCAAATGAAATGATTAAACAACACAAATGTTAAAGGGTGTGGCAAACGTATATTAAAGTAACATATTTAAACTCCAATATAAAACAAAAAGTTAAACAAAATAACTTATCTGAAATTGATTTGCTAGGAGCAAAACATGGAATGTTCACTTAACATGTCTACTTATCACTTATCATAGTCTACCAATTTGAAATAATGCATATGACTATGCAAAGATCAACTTTAAAATTTAAAAGTACAGAAAGAGTATATATATTCTTTTAAATTTTAATGTTGATCATATAATATGCATATATATGTACATATATATGTCTTTAATAATTTTATTGATTTAGGGAATTAATCTCATATAAAAATGATTTAAAACAGTTAAGTGTGTGGTAAGTATATACTAAGATAAGCATATTTAAAATAATTGATATGATAGAATCATAACATGGAAATCCTTACTTAAAATGTCTTACTATAGCCTACCAATAAGAAATAATATGTGTATTACCATGCAAAGATCAACATTAAATTTTAAAAGTACAGTAAAACCACATATCTTTGGTAATTTTAGTGATTAATGCTTTAATTAAGAGATGAGGTACATGCAGACATATGCAATAAACTGACATAATTCATCATATTGCAAAGAATAACATGATGAATGCATATGTATACTGTGAATTATACAATGCACATGCAAATCATATACTCATTATCACGCAGAGGCATTATTTTTCCTATAGTCAAAAGGCAACAAATCTTCAAGTACTACTCAATCTACTGCATGACTATTTAAGAACAAAGTAGTCTGTGGTATCTTCTATAGAATAATAATTTAAACTGAAAAACTCAATTCAATGGAAACACAGAGCAGACATTTTTAGTGGGTACATCTCTGTGTGAGTTAAACTGGAGACCAGTCCCTGTACTATGCGCATCTATTGTTCCATAATGTGATTTTAAATAGAAGTCTAGGCACTGGAGATTTTAATAAGGTCTTTTAATAAAAACACTGCCAAATTAATCTTTTTTTAAAAAATGTTGAACAGTGAATACATTGGTCATTGACTAGATGGAAAAATAACACTGGCGCACAAACAATTTTCCATGTAAAGAGTAATTAAAAACACTAATCTTCTGAAACTGATTAATCTCCAGATGAGGTGTCCTGAAATGAAGACAATTTAAACATGAATATATTTGGTGCCTGGAAGTAGTCGGTAAATACTGATGTGTGGGTTCCTGGTCGGAGCAGACGAGATCCCCAAACTCTGACAGGGGCAGAGCGGCTGAAGTTAAACCTGGGGTTATTTATAACTAGATTCTTATCATACACTGAGGTTAACCTTCTCCAGTTTAATGCAGCTTAGAGATGTACTGTTAATTAGACATTTTGACTGAACTTCATGGAAAATAATTTTTTTTTAATATGAAAGTTAAAGTGCTTCTGAAATTCTCATACCTGACTACCAGGATTAGTGCTGTGCTGACAAGATGCAAGGTATATATGAACATGTCAATTAAGAGTGCAAAAATAAATTTTTCTGATCAATTTGAACTTTAGTGTGCATAAAAGGACTTCTCTTAGTAAAAGCAAGACTACTAGATATTTCTAGTTTATGAGTAAGATTTAATCAGCATATATGAATATGACAGAAAACACCTTTAAAAATTATTATATGTATAATTTGCACTCTTTTTTTTTTTTTTTTTAATTTGCACTCTTAAATCAAACCCAAAGAAAAAAATACTTATAAGATTCACTATGTGAATCAAATATAATAGCTTCATGGATGACTTTTTCTTATCTGGGGTAAGAAAATAATGCCCTTATTAACATGTTAACATTATGAAATTCTATAAGATTTTAAAAATTTCTTTAAAATGAAGTCTATTTTACTTTTTAATTACATCTATTTCCCAGAAAGGTCTTTAAGGCTCTACAAAGCACCTTGCATCTTCTTATTGCTGACAGTTCTTGAAACCACGCTTGAATGCTTTCTTTATCCTTTGGTGAACAATTGAAAGATCATATGCTAAAAGACTGTGCTTTCTCTTTTTCTTGCCCTGTAATTAAGGCATTTTAATACATTGCTTCATAGTTGTTACAAGAGCAAACTATTAAGATTCATAGATTGAGACAATTTTGACTCCTATGATTATATAAACACACATGATATGAATTTTTCCTAATCATTGACTTGAAAGAGCAACAACAAAACTCCTTCAAATAAAATGATTAATCTCTGGAAGGTTAAATTGAAATGGTGCTTCCTGTGTTGCCTTAATATATGTAAATGATCTACAAAAATAGAAAAACACATTTGGTTAACTATCCTTTAATACAAATAGGATAAATAATAAATTCATATGAAGAATAGCTTTTCTTCGAATCAATGTATATTTTAAGAGTTTGAGACCTCCAGGGGTTCTGTTGTCATTTAAAGATAAAAATTCTGCATACATGTCTAAAGACAGCTAAGTAAATACATGCAGATTTTTTTTTAAACCATAGAAGAATTAAAATTTTGATTTAAATATACAAAAGTTTTTTCATAACAAAGATATATGCAGAAAAAATACACTTCATTTAATATTTCTTAAGTTGGGAGAGTATTTTTGCAACTCAAGAAATGCTTTAGCAAACAATGATAATAAATGAAGCTGAAAATAGAAGACCTATACATATTTTAAAATTCTGTTGTCAGAAATATAGGACTGAAATTATACATTTAAGCAAACAAAAAAATAATCTGCAATGTCATTTAGAAGCCACATACTTTCCAGAGCACAAAAAGTATGCTAATAGGTTTCTGTCATATTTTGAATAAATGTGCAGAATTTCTTAGCCCTTTTTTACGTTAGAAGATATCAGTTTGCTACTGAATTAAAGTATGTAACTACATTTTATGTTAGCCATTTAGACAATCTGAGGAGAAATAAATTTTGGAGACTTAAAAAAACATTTTTAGATAATACCTTATGATTTTAAAATTAAAACTGATATGAAGAAAACATAAGGTATCATAACTTTATATTAAAAAGCAACACTTTTGGACAAGATTAATGTCATAATCTCCCTAACTTTTTTGGGGTTTGATTGCAAAAATTTTTTAATGTATGAAAAGCAGAGAACTCTCAACTAAATACCCACCTTCCCTCTCTCAACTTATGCATTTTGCTGACATATTTTACAAGAAATCCTCAGCCCCTAGTCTCTCCACTCCTACATAGTCTTGGTGTGTATCTCTTTTAAAAATGGATATTTTCTTACGTAACTATAATGGCTCTGTCATGTCTAACAAAATTAACAGTAATTTCTTGATGTTAAGAAGCCATACGAATCCATATTCAACTTTCAATGACTTGTCTCAAAAATGTATTTTTTCCTAGTCCATTTGATGGAATAAAGGTACAGCAGGGTCAGTTACATTTATAGCTCCTCCTCTCCCCACTCACTGTCATGTCTTGTTGGAGAAATTGCTCCGACTTCTTAAAAGGAACTTGGGAAGTCCCTACTAAAGAAAGGGCAATATTTGGCTGATAAACTGAGACTGTCGAAGCTTTCCAATTTACTTTTTGGTTGTAAAGGGGTAAACGGGGAAACCCCTAGACACTTCTGCTATATTTAATGATCTGAATAATTTCCAAGAAGGCCTTAAACAACTCTTTACCCTTCATAGTAAAGAGTTTAAAACTGTAATAATCATTATAAAATTTGTTTTATAATATTAGTTTTATATATTGGCAGGTTAAAAATAGTTTTTATTTAAGTGTTAAGATACACATGCATAAACTAAATGATATCAAATAAGCAAACATGTTTAGCAATCCCAAGTTTATAAGTGCTTTTCTTAAAATGTATATAGAAGTAATCAAGAATTGTATCTTAATTAATCTGGGAAAGAAATACAAGCTGGCATGTCTCTTAACTTTTGGTTTTATCTTTTTTTTTTTTTAGGATCATTTAACCAGATAGACAAGTTTTCATTAAATTTAATTTCTGTGGAACTTAAGGGCAAACAAACTAATGGCTGTCTTTTAAACCTCATGTTGTGTTGTTTCAGAAGAGATGTATAGAAAATTTAGAGGATTAGAAAAACCTGATGAAAATTCCAAGTGTTAGAAAAGACAAAGTGACACTTTAACACATCTTCATGGCATTCCCGTTTAACAAAAATGTAAATTAACATATAGAAGGTTGGTTTAGCCTTCCTTGCAACAGTTCTAGCTAATAAAACTTTAAGATCAGTGATGTACAGTTTTTGAAACTTCAAAATATGAATGACTTTAAATGGAACCATATGAAGTCAATGACAGTAAAGTGATCATAGATAAAATTGCCAAACTCAAATGAAATAAATTCCAAATGAAAAGGATGAAGGGCAATTAAGTACCTATTTTGACAATTCGAAGTGGTCAAGTTTTTAAAAGTATGACATAGGAACCTTAGCCTATCTATATATGAGTGATAAATGAGGCATTTTGTGTCATTACATTCCCATAAATCACTTCCTTTAGCTGCTGACGGCTTTTATCAGATCTAACCTTTTCAAGCTTCTATTAGAGTGCTAACATTTTCAACTTTGACACATGTGCAGTTTACAAATTCTGCAGCTGATTAACTCTGGACAGAAGCTCACTGGCATCATTGGCTTCAAGTTGGGTGAAAACCTTAGGGTCTCAAAAACCCAAGACACTCATATTACAGTACAAAAATCTCAATTAATGTAAGGGGTTGGACTTTGGAAGTTGTTAAGGATTGTTTTCTGTTGGGAAACAAATATGAGTAAGACTTCATTTTCCATGAAACAGGTGACCTAGTAAATATTAAGAAATAAAAAAAAATGATAAAGTAGAAAAAAAGAAAATTCCTAGTTGATAATAAATAATTTCTAATCAAATAAATTTTTTTGCCTTTATTTGGCAACCAAAAAGTATTTTCTTAAAACTTGCTAACCTTCAGCTTTGACACAATAAAACAAAGAAAATCTGAGATTAATGCATTCATGAGGTAAGGCATATGACCCAAATAAAACACAATTTAAGTAGGGCTGTTATAACTGATGGGACCATTTTAAGGTGAATTTTAAATGGGGAGAGACTGAATCAAACTAAAACATACAGTTTAATTCTCCTGTAAATCTCAATATTCTAAGTTAGATGTTGTTTTGGGTAATCTAACCAGTCAATTCAGTTGAAAAAGAAAAAAGGAAAATTTCTGAAAGTAGTTAAGGAGGACCTGCTTTTAAGACAGTTGTGTTGAAATTATGATGTCTGAGCTTATAAAAGGTAATGCCATTTCTGCTGAAGTGACTGCTAACATACCAAATCTTCATAGAATGTTTTTTACACATAAATTAGAACTACTTATTATCAACATGAAACATTCTAAACATTTATCCTAACAAGAAACTTTAAAATAATCAAAATATTTGTCTATAGTAATGTAGAAATAAATAAAGCAGAAACATATAAGCTGAAATCTTTTACACTACAAATGAGAGAAGATCAAGACTTCACAGTATTTTTAATTTTAACAGTCCTAATTTCTTAGTAGGAGAGTCAAACACAATTGAACTTGAGAGTAAAAGGTTTTAAAGAGTAACACGACACTGTCTAGGTAGATATTAAGTGTCTGCCAGTATATCTACATAAAGAGCACACACATACATATCTATGAGTAGATGGGAGTTTGGACAAAGATTATTAAAAAAAATTTATTTGGAAAATATCATTGACATTAATCTTGAAATAAAGCTAATGTTTAAAAAAAAAACTAGTGTCTTTGGCAATAACAGCCAGAGTCAATCTTAATACTGACTGTTTGACCATCAGAAGCCTGTCACTTCACAGTATTAGTTTTGATAAGAACTACCAGCTATCAAGTCTAAATAATAAAACCTAAAGGGATGGACTAATGGCTCTAAAGGCAAAATGTTCACAGAGAGCTTCCTGCTGCAGATTGCTTCTTGTTGATAAATGACAAATCTTAGAAAAATAGTGGGGCAACGACAACTTTTTTTAGCATCACAACCTACATGGTCTCATAATGTCACCATCTAAGGCCTATCCATGACAAATTAAAAACTTCTTTATTTCACTAATAATGTCACTCATCACAGAAGCTGGGCAGTTACACTTTGACAATTCAGATGTAAATCCTGGGTTGCCTATGAGTATTCATGACAAAGGCATATTTATCATTTAAAACAAAAGGACGTGACTTCTTGGTGTTCATATCAAAGACCAGTGATGGATGAGGCCACGCTAATCAAAAGACAGACTAGCAAGAACACAGATGTTTGCTACTTTCATTACGAAGAGTATTCCCTGCCCCTGAAACTTCCCCAATACCAGTCGTTTCCAACTGTTTTAAATATACAATTGAAATTAGATACCTAAGAATTTAAAATCCCCAGTTATAGCTCTTATAAAAAACAAGCACTAGCTTTTATTCAATCTCAAATTATAAAGGCAAAATTCTTAAAACCAGGAAATGTTCCTCAGATGAAACCCATTGAGAGATTTCCACAATTGGCTTCATCCCTCTCAATTATTATTTTCAATGCAGAAAATGAAGAGAAAGAAAGTCTATCATCCCCAATTTTTATGAATAGCAAAACTGTGAGCTGAAATCAATGTGGGGAACTATAAAGAGAGCAAGGCTTAAGACATTTTCACCATACTGGTTTCTGACTGTTATGATTTTGACTTTTGTTCCAAACGCTTTTCAGGTTGAAAAGCATTTAAAAATAGCTGTTGTCTAGATTGTAAGGGTTTATTTAAAACCTTAAATACAATCAATTCTAGTGATTCTAGCATTCATCACCATTTTGGATGAGAGAGCCCCAAAATAAGTACAGCATTAAAAAACAAAGATATTTAGAGCTGGGCTATTGATAGCACTTCCTCCCATTCCACTGATGAAGAGCTATCATCAGGTCTGGCTAATAGAAATCCAATTTACAAGGCCCTGCTCATTTGAGTGCCTTTTAAGATGCACAGGATTAGTAACCCTTCAGACCTGCAACAAATGCCTGCTCTGTCAGGGCAGAACTATTTTAATGTTGGTTACTGGGAAGTCATCACCGCAAGGTCACCTTGAAGAAGTGCAGGTGGTGGTCGGGGAGGAAGCCTACTCTGCAAGAGATCTGTTTTCTGCTGATTTTCCTTGCTGCTTTCCAATCTCAGTGAAGCACACTTGTTGATAAACTTCTAATAGCCAGCATGATGTATGACCAAAGAAAATACAATATAAAGTTATATGGGGGAAAAGAACTACCTATGCATGCAAAGTATACTTGGGTAGCTTGGGTCATCAGGTGAAATGTTAGGCCAGCAGCTGATATGCAAGTTTCCCTTTTTGGTAGGATCACCTTCCTCCCCAGTTGATGTAAACATTGAAATCACATGGTCTCTCTTTGCACCCACATCCTTTCTGCTGCTTTGAAGGAAAATTTGTGTCTGTGTGTGTGCTCAGTCGTGTCGAACTCTTCAGACCCAATGGACTGTAGCCAGCCAGGCTCCTCTGTCCATGGGATTATCCTGACAAGAATACTGGAGTGGGTTGCCATCTCCTCCTCCAGGGGATCTTCCCAACCCAGGAATTGAACCTATATCCTCTGTGGCTCCTACACTGGCAAGTAGATTCTTTACCACTGAGCTACCTGGGAAGGCAGTACGGAAAATGTGTGTTACTAGTGTTAAATATGTCACCAGTGTTAGATCAGCAAGGGCATCCTATTTTACACTGCTGGGTTGCATCTGTATGTTATCAGGGTTTACCTTTCATTAGCAATAACTACTCCATGTCCTACTTACAATGGGCATGTCCTCCTTTTCAAGTATGTATCTGCTTCTTACAAAAGAAAGAGTTGGAAGTTTTCAGAGGCCTTAACATTCAATGTATTAAAAGGTATTTATAGAATAACAAAAATCTTTCACCTTTTGGCCCTTTTTATGAAAAATTTACTGGATGCCTAATATATTTAATATTCAGTAGCATGTGAGAATGATTTTTATGCAACTCTGATAGTTAGAAAGATAGATAACTCAATTATTAGATCATCTATCAAAATATTCAGATGTATAAGAGGCTACTAAAAAGATTGATGACTGAGAAAGTCCACTGATTCTCTAGCCATCATATTCATGCATTTGGCCAGACAACATTTTTCGCTGCCTTCACAAGCAAGCTTCATTACCCATCACTCCACTGAAAAGAGTTTATTATGAGGCTGCCATCTTGGCAAGACTATTATTTAGATGATAAATGCTGAGGGGGGAAAAAGTGTGTCTACTTTTTTTTTTTTTAAGGAAAAAAGATGAGCTTTTCTGACACATAAAACAAACAGCATCTACATTTCTAATTAACTTAAATTTGGCAGATACAAATATAGGTCAGTTAAAGCTATGATGTTATCTTCTGTCTGAATTTTACCCTTAATTTGTAAAATGTAAATTAACTAATTAGAAGAAAAACAGCATGATTAGTGACAAAATGCTTCAGCTGGGTCTTTGCTTCCTGACATTTATGATCAACTATAATGAATTATTGCTTTTTAAAATAATTGATAGAATATATTTTTTCTCACCAAAATGAAAGAAATTTTACTAACAATTTATAAAAGAATTCCAGGAACTTGGCAAAACAATAGAAGTTCATGGTGTACTTTCTGAGAAAAACATGTTTGTAAAGTGGTATAATATTAGAAACAATCGGGTTAATTTATGCCTGGGTACCTAGGGGTAAATTTAAAGAAAGAAGTGTGTAGACATTAAGTCACTAATAAATCTAGTAAAAAGATTGTCAGGACTTAACCCTTTCCCTGTCATTTCAAATAGATTTGCTATGTATTCAAAGCAATTTGTGAGAATAGTGTGTGTTCATGTGCACACAGTCATGCACATATGTGCATGTATCCATATGCCGGGTGTGGGGGTTATAAGGTTTCATGGAGAATGGTTAGAAAACAGAAAAGATTTTCACCACTTGAGTTTCAGCAGGAAAATCTGTCATTGCGAAGTAAAATTAACGTATGTAACAGTTAAGCAAAAAGAGGTTTTCAACCATTCTTATGTAGACAGAGACTAGTCTCTGTACAATGAGAAGTACATCTGCAAGTGCAGATATATATGTCAATGAAAAATTACATAAAATCCTGAAAGGTAAGGTCTGGGATGGTGGCCACATTTTGGCACAGTGGAGCCTGTGTGACCGGGCCCTGGGCAGGCAGACCAGGATCAGGGCTGTCAGCTCTCAGAACACACAAACTTATTAGAGGTCTAACCTGAATGAGGGAATTGGGAGTTGAAGGCTGGTGGTAATCTAAGGTGGGAGCTGAAGGTGCTCTGTCGGTACTGGGGCTTGGTTTCCAGTGACATGAAACTTTTGAAAGCACAGAGAAAGAATAAAGGGAAACAAATCCAACAAAGATGCACGAGGCTCAGGGTGCTAACTGCAAACTTCAAACATTATGTAAGACAGGTAATAGTTTGAAACAATTTAGTACTTCAAAATTTCCATCTTAATTTTAGGTATGCCACTCAAATATTTAACTTGGATGAAAGTATTTTAATTTGGCAGACAATTATCACATTTGGAAACAATATCACTGAAATACTTGGATACTCTTTTCCAATATTATGACAAATACATAAAACTTTTCACATTCTGCAAAGCGCATTCTAAATGCTTGGAGAATATTACTCCACTTTATATTTACTAGTTGTGGAGACAGCAAGAAAATCTTTCTGAATAGCTGCTCCCGATTAAGAGGTACTTTAGCCTAGTATTTTTCTATTTCATTAATGGTATAAATTCATTATGGTAAATACTTTTTCTTTCCATCCTCACATCACCATGATATTGCATTAAGAGATAAAATGGGTAACTAACCAAAGCTCCTTTTCACAGTATATAATCCTAACACAGAATATATTTACATATGACAGAAAATTCTTTTGACAGCTCTCTGGTTTTTATCTAACTCTTCAACCTCTTAACACATGACGTACTTCTGAGGCAACTACTTTGAAAGCTACCTAAGATTTACCTGTATGTACATTAAAACATTTGCACTTTAGAGGTAATCTTCAAACATGTGAACTCTAATAAACTGGTTTCTATCACAACGATGAAGACTGCAAAACATATTACAGCACAGAGACCTCTTCATTTGTTTAGTTTCGGTCTCTCAAGCATTAACAATCTCCATTCACATTTATCATTTTGAAAAACAAATTCATTTGAATTAATAGCATGAATAGGTCCAAGTAAAGTTTTCAGCTTGGTGGTAACTGGAAAAAACAAAGCTCAAGACATTTAAAAAGCAATCACTTATCTTCATTTAAAATTTGTTATATTTCTGCAGGGAAGGCAGCATTTCATGTTTGAAGAATAAGTTTATCTATGGAGGAGGAGGAAGGTGAAGAAAGCAATGCAATGAGTGTCAGGTACTCTGTCCAGACCTGAGTCCCCCAGTTTTGCAGGAAGGTCGGATCCTTTCAGCATTGTATTGGTGTGTCAAAATATGTCAACAAACCATCACACCGCAGGAAGAAGAATGACCTTTCAGTTCTTCACGTTTGGGCTGCCTGTGGAGCTTTGGACGCGGGGTATGCATGAATGGTTTTCCTAGCTGCTTGACAAATGCAACTCCCAAGGTTTCTTTCAAGCATGATTGTTAAAAGCCCTAGGTTCTTACAATTTGGTACAACTTTCTCAACCCATATAACTCTTGACAGAAACTGATGTTAACTAGCAATACTGCAAATAATCAGAGTCAATGGAACTAGACAAATTACTTTAGAAATGTTTCAACGGAAGAGATGAAGATTGAGTGTTATAAATTTAGAAATAATTTTATTCGCTGTAAAAATAATACTTAATCAATTCTCTAAGCTTTATTATGAAAAGTGAAAGTGTAAGTCACTCAGTAGTGTATGACTCTTTGCGACCCCATGGAGCCCACTAGGCTCCTCTCTCCATATAATTCTTCAGGCAAGAATACTAGAGTGGGTTGCCATTTCCTTCTCCAGGGAATCTTCCTGACCCCATTCCACAAACCAGTTGCCTTTGGAAACTTCTAATCATCACAACTGCAGTAATCACTAACCTAAGTTATTTTCTATTCTCAGTTCCTTAAGAACATTATTGTTTTCCCCAATATCAATACCAAAACCTCAAAGTTATCACTGTTTCACACTGCCCAAAACAACATCACTTAATCAACTTGCCAAATTCTTTCTTATCTCTGTAAGTCTATATAGTCTCTTTCCATTTCTACCACCACCATTATAGTTCAGGAATTAATGGGTTATTCCAACACAAATGACTGGAACAGCAATTGTGTTCCAGTTTCCAACTTCTTGCTTCTGTCTACCCTGACCATTGTGACCAGAATATCTATCCTGAAGTTCAAGCCTGACCATGCCACTCGTCTATTCAAAAATCTCCCCTGGTTTTCCAGTTATGTTACTTTGACCTGGGCACTTAACCTCTCTATGCCTCAATTTTCTCATATGAAATGAGGATAAAAACCCAGTATTTATCTCATAGGACTGTTATGTGGAAACAAAAAGGATAATACATACAAGTGCTTAAACCAGTTCCTAGAATATAGTTAGTGCTCAATGTTAGCAATTTTTGTGATTTATGTACATGTTGTTTCCCTACTTGTTGTTTAGTCACTAAGTTGTGTCCAACTCTGTGACCCCATGAACTGCAGCAATTCAGGCTTCCCTGTCCTTCACTATCTCCTGGAGCTTGCTCAAACTCATATCCATTGAGTTGGTGATGCAATCCAACCATCTCATCCTCTGTCACCTGCTTCTCTTCCTGACCTCTTTCCCAGCATCAGGGTGTTTTCCAGTGAGTCAGGTCTTTGCATCAGATGGCCAAAGTATTGGAGCTTTGGTTTCAGCATCAGTCCTTCCAGTGAATATTCAGGGTTGATTTCCATTAGGATGGACTGGTTTGATCTCCTTGCTGTCCAAGGGACTCTCAAGAGTCTTCTCCAGCATCACAACTTGAAAGCACCAATTCTTTGGCTCTCAGCTTTCTTTATGGTTCAATCCTCACATCTGTACATGACTACTGGATTGAATTAAACTTTCCTCGAAAGCAAAGTTAGGTGTTGCTCATTTTTGTACCCTCTGAAATATATAATATATAAATACATAATATACTGCCTTTATATAGAAGGAGCTCAGTATTTGTGCTACTCAGTATCTACTATCTGTGTTACTACTTAAGGACCTAAAATGTGTTGAATTAGAAACACGTAGTGGTAAAAATAGGTATTTCATATTAAACAGTGAAAACCAATTGGGGCAGATCAAGTATTTTGCTCTAGTGTTGAGCTCAATATGATTTCATACACCTGACCTGTGCATACAACCAATGACTTCATTTTCACCACTTCCATAATCAATGTACAGTGCTCTGAAAGTATTCCAGCCAAAGCTATCAAGGACAATTGTGACAGGCTCCTATTTACAAAAGTAGATGATCTTTGAATTAAAAAATCCTCTGTTCTAAATAAAGGAATTTTGTATAAATTTTGAATTTATGATCACTTGAATTGTGCTATCAGCAACGCCGTTAAGACTGAATTTTAAAATAGAGAGGTGGTGATGATAGCAAAGTTGCCAGATAGGAAATGAAAAAAAGGAAAATAGAAAGAGAAGCAGGAAGGGGTTAATAAGATACTTTGTTGGTAGAATCTTTATGAGAAAATAAGGGTGAACAAAATACTGTGGTGTTGGAGAAGACTCTTGAGAGTCCCTTGGACTGCAAGGAGATCCAACCAGTCCATCCTAAAGGAGATCAGTCCTGGGTGTTCATTGGAAGGACTGATGCTGAAGCTGAAACTCCAATACTTTGGCCACCTGATGCGAAGAGCAGACTCATTGGAAAAGACCCTGATGCCGGAAAAGATTGAAGGCAGGAGGAGAAGGGGATGACAGAGGATGAGATGGCTGGATGGCATCACCAACTCAATGTACACAGGTTTGGGTGGATTCTGGGAGGTGGTGATGGACAGGAAGGCCTGGTGTGCTGCAGTTCATGGGGTCACAAAGAGTTGGACATGACTGAGCGACTGAACTGAACTGAAAATACAGGAAGCATCTCAATGTAAGTGATTCAGTAAGGGAAGGGAGTAAACCCAATAAAGTAGAATTCACACAAATCATAAAAGTATACTAAGAATATAAAGGAGAGGACAAGAAAAAGAAAAAAAAAGAAAGAATAAAGTGACATGTTAATAGATAACAGAATTCGTATAGAAGACTTAATTTTCATAAGAATATGACTTCCAGGGTCAATTAGAAATTAGAGGGAAAGGATGCTTACCATGGCCATTATTATCCATATATATTTCTGTATTAGAGAAGAAGAGTATGATATGAAAGTTACATTCAGGGCTCACTTTCCATCCTGCACACGTGTGAGGAGAGAATGAGCAACAGCAGCCCCATCACCTGTACAGTTCGCCCATCCCAGGAGGTTCCTGGGTGACGAAGATGGTCAGAAATGGAAAAACGCTGCTTCTTACATACAGAGGGAGGGAAAAGAAAGAGGACAGGCATAACTTCTGTGAACAGGGCTCTAGCTCATCAAAAGATGGCTAGCTCATCAAAAGATGGCTAGCTCTACTTCAGTCAAAGAGGCAGAAGACGCCCTTAGTGGGTGCTATCAAAAGATGACCAAAGAAATCTGCTTTCTATTATCCAATCTTTGGCCTTAATGATACAAAAAACTTCCCTTTTGTTGGGCAAAAAGTAGTAACTGAAAATTCCATTCCAACTCTCAGAAGGCCAAGCAAAAGACAGAGAGAATATAGAGATGACTCTTTGAGAAACAGATACCAAAAGAAAGAAATTTGAAGGTTTCCCCAGCACTCTCTCAAAAATGATTCTATTCATGTTGTTGTTTTAATTGCTAAGTAGGGTCTGACTCTTTGTGAACCCACGGACTGTAGCCCACCAGGCTCCTTCTGTCCTTGGGGTTTCCCAGGCAAGAAAATCAGGGTGGGTCGTGATTTCCTTCTCTAGGGGATCTTCCTGACCCAGAGAATCAAACCCACGTCTCCTGCAGGTGGTTTCTTTACCACTGAGCCACCAGGGAAGCCCATTCTATTCATAGTCAAGGCTTAATTAGATTTGCTTAGGATGAGAATGAAGTCTGAAATAGCATCAGTAAGATTACAAGGTTAATGTTAAACAAGACAAACTGGTTTACAGTGTGTTAAATTCTGTTAAAAATCATAATTGAGAAAACATGTACTTGGAGCCAAGATGAGGTAACAGGGACTACATTTATCTTCCTGCTGGAAATACCTAAAAAACAAACAAACAAAATAGCTAAGAGCAGACATTAAGCAGTGAGGGACAGTCACCCCTGAATGATGGGCAAGAAAAGAGGCATGCACTTTGATTTCCCAACTTGCTGCCTGGAGAAAGTTTCCAGGCTACAATGTCAGGAGGAAGGACCTAGGTGAAGTCTAGGAGTCTCTCTCAGAGTTGAGAAGAAGCTGTGAAAATGGGAAGACCAGGCAGTTAAAGTTTGTCGTAAAAGAAGTATCAATAATTTTAAAAGGATTCAAGTTTGTTTCTGACTTTAATGAAATTAAATTAATAACCAATAACAGAAAGACATGTGAACAAGTTCCAAATATTTGGGAAAAAAAACCAAAACAGCATTCTTCTAAATAGCCTGTGAGTCAAAGAAAAAATAAAAGTAAAGTATTTGGAAAACAAAATGGAGAAAGAAAAAAGAAGAAAATATTTGGAACCAAATGAAAATAAAAATACAGGATATAAAATTTTCTGCAATACAGCTAAAGCAGTACTGTGAGGCAATTTTAGCACTAAATTGCCTTTACTGGTAAAAAAGAATGATTTCAAATCAAAAACCTCAGGCTCCATCTTAGAAAACTAGAAACAAAAAGAGCAAATGAAACTGAACCTAAAATAGGTAACAGTAATAATCAGATTAAAAATCAATGAAAAAGACAAAAGAAAACCAAAGGAAAAAGCCAATAAAACAAAATATTCATTTTTTCAGAAGGCCAGTAAAATTGATAAAGCTCTAGGCAGACAGATCTGGAAAAGTAGACAAAATTATCAACACCAGGAATGAATAAGGTGACATCACTACAGATTTTACAGACAATAAAAGAATATGGGAGCATTCTCAACAACTTTATACTAATATATTCCACAACTTAAATAAAATGAATAAACTCTTTAAAAGGCACAAAGTATCAAAGTTCACTCAAGAAAAAAAAATAGATAACCTGAATCCTTATATTTATCAATCAATTTTAATCAGTTTAAAATCTTTGCACAAAAAAATATCCCCAGATCATTTGACTGGGAGTAGTCATGTATGGAGAAGGACATGGAAACCCACTCCAGCGTTCCTGCCTGGAGAATCCCAGGGACGAGGGAGCCTGGTGGGCTGCCGTCTATGGGGTCGCACAGAGTCGGACACGACTGAAGCGACTTAGCAGCAGCAGCAGTAGCAGTCATGTATGGATATGAGAGTTGGATTATAAAGAAAGCTGAGTGTTGAAGAATTGATGCTTTTGAACTGTGCTGTTGGAGAAGACTCTTGAGAGTCCCTTGGACAGCAAGGAGATCCAGCCTGTCCATCCTAAAGGAGATCAGTCCTGAATATTCACTGGAAGGATTGATACTGAAGCTGAAACTCCAATACTTTGGCTACCTGATGCAAAGAACTGACTCATTTGAAAAGACCCTGATGCTGGGAAAGATTGAAGGCGGGAGGAGACTGGGATGACCGAGGATGAGATGGTTGGATGGCATCACCGACTCAATGGACATGAGTTTGAGTAAACTCCAGGAGTTGGTGATGGACAGGGAGGCCTGGCGTGGTGCAGTCCACGGGGTCACAGAGTCGGATATGACTGAGTGACTGAACTGAACTGAACCCAATAGTTAATGAAGAAATAACAATTCTATACAAACTTTTCCAGAAAACCAAGAAAGGACTACTTCCCAACTCATACTATAAGGCTACCATAGTGCCAAAACCAGGCAAAGAGTTTAGAAGGAAAAGTAAATCACAGACAAATCTCTCTCATGAAAGCAGATGTAAAATTTCTTAATGAATTTTTAGCAAATCAAATATCATCAGTTTATCATCAGTTCAGTTGCCCAGTCACATCTGACTGCAACCCCATGGACTGCAGCACGCCAGGCCTCCTTGTCAATCACCAACTTCTGGAGTTTTCTCAAACTCATGTCTATTGAGTCGGTGATACCACCCAACCATCTCATCCTCTGTCATCCCTTTCTCCTCCCACCTTCAATCTTTCCCAGCATCTCAGGGTCTTTTCAAATGAGTCAGTTCTTTGTATCATGTAGCCAAAGTGTTGGAGTTTCAGCTTCAGCATCAATCCTTGCAAAGAATATTCAGGACTAATCTCCTTTAGGATGGACTGGTTGGATCTCCTTGCAGTCCAAGGGACTCTCAAGAGTCTTCTCCAACAGCACAGTTCAAAAGCATCAATTCTTCAGTGCTCAGCTTTCTGTATAGTCCAACTCTCACATCCAAATCAAATAAAACAAACTATAAAAAAGATTTTGCTTCACTGACCAAGTGGGGTTTGTACCAGGAATACAGGGTTGGTATAACATTCAAAAACCACTGTAATTTATCATATTAATCAATTAACTAAAAAATACACATATGATCATCTTCACAGATGCAGAAAAACATTTTGACAAGATTCAATATCCATTATAATAAAAACTCTAAGCAAACTAGGAACAGAAGGGAGTTTCCTCAACCTCAAATTGAGAGTGAAAGTGAAGTCGCTCAGTCGTGTCTGACTCTTTGCGACCCCGTGGACTGTAGCCTGCCAGGCTCCTCTGTCCATGGGAGTCTGCAGGCAAGAATACTGGAGTGGGTTGACATTTTCTTCTCCGGGGGATCTTCCTGACCCAGGGATCGAACCCGGGTCTCCTGCATTGCAGGCAGACGTTTTAACCGCTGAGCCACCAGGGAAGCCCCAACCTCAAAAGGCAGCCTCAAAAAATCTATACCTAATATTATCCTTCATGGTAAAAGACTAATGCCTTTCCTCCAAGACCAGGAATACTAGTCACCGTTGTATAGGCGAGTCTAAGCAGTGCAGTTAAAAAAGAAAAGAAAAGAAAAAGTCATCCAATTGAAAAAGGAAGCAAAATGTCTTTATAAACAACATTGTTCTCTATATAGAAAATCCTAGAACATCCACCAAATAAATATTAAAGAGTTTTCCCCAATTGCATGATGTAAGATCAATACACCAAATCATCTGTATTCCTATATAGTAACATGAAATATTGGAAATGGAAACAACAACAGAGACAAAATCACTTCCTATAGAGTCAACAAATATAAAACATACAGGCTCTCAAGTTGACCTATAAACTCTATTGATGGCAACCACAATTTCAGCAAAAATTTTCAAGGAATTTATAAGCTGATTCCAAAATTCAAATGGCAATGCAAAGGACCAAAAATGGACAAAACTAATGCTTGCTGCTTGGAAGAAAAACTATGACCAACCTAGAAAGCATATTAAAAAGCAGACACATTACTTTACCAACAAAGGTCCGTCTAGTCAAAGCTATGGTTTTTCCAGTAATCATGTATGGATGTGAGAGTGGACTATAAAGAAAGCTGAGCACTAAAGAATTGATGCTTTTGAACTGTGGTGTTGGAGAAGACTCTTGAGTGTCCCTTGGACTGCAAGGGGATACAACCAGTTCTTCCTAAAGGAAATCAGTCATGAATATTCATTGGAAGAACTGATGCTGAAGCTGAGGCTCCAATACTCGGGCCTCCTGATGCGAAGAACTGACTCATTGGAAACGACCTTGATGCTGGGAAAGATTGAAGGCGGGAGGAGAAGGGGACAACAGAGGATGGGATGGCTGGATGGCATCACCGACTCAATGGACATGAGTTTGAGTAAACTCCAGGAGTTGGTGATGGACAGGGAGGCCTGGTGTGCTGCAGTCCATGGGGTCACAAAGATTTGGACATGACTGAGCAACTGAAGTGAACTGAACTTTAAAAAAGAAAAATGAAGTTGGGGGACTAACACTATCTGTTTTCAAAATTATGTTACAGTAATCAATACAATGTAGAATTTGTATAAAGATAGACAAACTGGCTAACAGAAGAAAATAGAGAACTCAGAAAAGGTCCACACATACATGATTAATTGGTTTCTGACATATGTGTAAAGGCTATTTAGTGAAGAAAGTCTTCACTAAACAGTGAAGTCTTTTCAACAAACTGTTCTAGCACAACTGGATATCCAAGACCAAGAAAATAAAGTTTAAGTCATCTATCACGCCATATATAAAAATTAACTGAAAATGGATGCTAGACATAAATGTAATTTAAAATTATAAATCTTTTAAAAGAAAATAAGGGATAAATCTTCATGATTTCTTTATAGATCTTCGTGAGTTCAGTAGGAGACCTGAGTGGAGACTGGGTGCCTCCTAACTAACAAGTGCTTGTGAAGTATATGCTGATCTGAATCAGTATTCCTCAATAAAGTTCTTTTTCTCATCAAGATTGTGTTTAGAAGCACCTAAGCTAGTAACTGGCTGGCAAATCAAGGAAAGAAGTGGGCTTCTTTGCTCAAGAAGAGTCAGGTAAAGAAGTGGACTTCTTTGCTCAAGAAGAGTCAGGTAAAGAAGTGGACTTCTTTGCTCAAGAAGAGTCAGGTAAAGAAGTGGACTTCAATGCACAATACAGATCAACAGCATCACCTGAAGTTTTGAAAACAAAAAAGACTCCCCAGGTCCAGGCTCCACCTCATAGCAATCAAATCAGTTCTCCAGGGATAAAGCCCAGGTCAATACATAAAATGTTCCAACTGTATGATTTTAATACATGCCAAGATTTGAGAATCACTGACCTAGACCTTAAGCCATTTTAGCATCAATTTCAACCTGATCTCCATTGTTCAAAAATTACTTTCAAAAATGAATTCTAAAAAAAAAAAAAAAACCAAAAACACTCTGTATTCTTGGGACTCCTGACTCACTTCCTTTATTCTTCTGTCACTCTCTCTGGACAAACATTATGGTTGTATTCTCTTTCTTAGAATGGACACCCAATCATATGCTTGTAGGTTTGATTTGTGGTTCAGTTCAGTTGCTTAGTCATGTCTGACTCTGACCGAAAGGACTGTAGCATACCAGGCCTCCCTGTCCATCACCAGCTTCCAGAGCTTGCTCAAACTCAAGTTCATCGAGTTGGTGATGCCATCCAAACATCTCACCCTCTGTCGTCCCCTTCTCCTCCTGCCTTCAATCTCCAATCTCAGCACCAGAGTCTTTTCCAATGAGTCAGTTCTTCACATCAGATCGCCAAAGTACTGGAGTTTCAGCCTCAGCATCAGTCCTTCCATTGAATATTCAGGATTGATTTCCTTTAGGATGGACTGGTTGGATCTCCTTGCAGTCCAAGGGAGGCTCAAGAGTCTTCTCCAGTACCACAGTTCAAAAGCATCAATTCTTCGGCGCTCAGCTTTCTTTATGGCCCACTCTCACATCCATACACGACTACTGGAAAAAACCACAGCTTTGACTAGAAAGATCATTGTTGGAAAAATAATGTCTTTGCTTTTTAATAAGCTGTCTAGGTTGGTCATAGCTTTTCTTGAAAGGAGCAAGCGCCTTTTAATTTCAAGGCTGCAGTCACCATCTGCAGTGATTTTGGAACCCAGAAAAATAGTCTCTCACTGTTTCCACTGTTTCCCCATCTATTTGTCATGAAGTGATGGGACTGGATGCCATGATCTTAGTTTTCTGAATGTTGAGTTCTAAGCCAGCTTTTCATTCTCCTCTTTCACCTTCATCAAGAGGCTCTTCAGTTCCTCTTCACTTTCTGCTATAAGGGTGGTGTCATCTGCATATGAAGTTATTGATATTTCTCCTGGCAATCTTGATTCCAGCTTGTGTTTTATCCAGCCCGGCATTTTGCATGATGTACTCTGCATATAAGTTAACTAAGCAGGGTGACAATATACAGCCTTAATGTACTCCTGTCCCAATTTGGAACCAGTTCGTTGTTCCATGTCTGGTTCTAACTGTTGCTTCTTGACCTGCACACAGATTTCTCAGGAGGCAGGTCAGGTGGTCTGATATTCCCATCTCTTTAAGAATTTTCCAGTTTGCTGTGATCCACACAGTCAAAAGCTTTAGTGTAGTCAACAAAGGAGAAGTAGATGTTTTTCTGGAAATCTCTTGCTTTTTCGATGATCCAGTGGATGTTGGCAATTTGATCTCTGGTTCCTCTGCCTTTTCTAAATCCAGCTTGATCATCTAGAAGTTCACAGTTCATATACTGTTGAAGCCTGGCTTGGAGAATTTTGAGCATTACTTTGCTAGCCTGTGAGATGAATGCAATTGTGCTGTAGTTTGGGCATTCTTTGGCATTGCCCTTCTTTGGGATTGGAATGAAAACTGACCTTTTCCAGTCCTGTGGCCACTGCTGAGTTTTCCAAATTTGCTGGCATATTGAGTGTGGCACTTTCACAGCATCATCTTTTAGGAGTTCAAAAAGCTCAGCTGGAATTCCATCACCTCCACTAGCTTCATTCATAGTGATGCTTTCTAAGGCCCACTTGACTTTGCATTCCAGGATGTTTTGCTCTAAGTGATTGATCACACCATCATGCTTATCTGGTCATGAAGATCATTTTGCTGGGATTGAAGATTGAAGGCAGGAGAAGGGGACAACAGAGGGTGAGATGGTTGGATGGCATCATTGACTTGATGGACATGAGTTTGAGCAAGCTCTGGGAGCTGGTGATGGACAGGGAGGCCTGGTGTGTTGCAGTCCTTTCAGTCACAAAGAGTAGGACATGACTGAGTGACTGAACTGAACCACAAATCAAACCTTTTCTTAACATCTTCTGCTTCTGTTAGGTCCATACCTTTTCTATCCTTTATTGCACGCATCTTTGCATGAAACATTCCCTTGGTATCTCTGATTTTCTTGAAGAGATCTCTAGTCTTTCCTATTCTATTGTTTTCCTCTATTACTTTGCATTGATCATTGAGGAAGGCTTTCTTATCTCTCCTTGCTATTCTTTGGAATTCTGCATTCAGATGGGTATATCTTTCCTTTTCTTCTTTGCCTTTTGCTTCTCTTCTTTTCTCAGTTATCTGTAAGGCCTCCTCAGACAACCATTTTGCCTTTTTGCATTTCCTTTTCTTGGGGATGGTCTTGATCGCTGTCTCCTGTACAATGTCACGAACCTCCAGCCATAGTTCTTCAGGTACTGTCTATCAGATCGAACCCCTTGACTCCATTTGTCACTTTCACTCTATAATTGTAAAGGATTTGATTTGGGTCATACCTTAATGGTCTAGTGGCTTTCCCTACTTTCTTCAATTTAAGTCTTAATTTGGCAATAAGGAGTTCATGATTTGAGCCATAGTTAGCTCCTGGTCTTGTTTTTGCTGACTGTATCCTGCTGCTGCTGCTAAGTCACTTCAGTCGTGTCCGATTCTGTGCGACCCCATAGACAGCAGCCCACCAGGCTCCCCCGTCCCTGGGATTCTCCAAGCAAGAAGACTGGAGTGGGTTGCCATTTCCTTCTCCGATGCATGAAAGTGAAAAGTGAAAGTGAAGTTGCTCAGTCGTGTCCGACTCTTAGCCATCCCATGGACTTCAGCCTACCAGGCTCCTCTGTCCATGGGATTTTCTAGGCAAGGGTTCTGGAGTGGGGTGCCATAGCATTCTCCTTGCTGACTGTATAGAGCTTCCCCATGTTCGGCTGCAAAGAATTTAATCAATTTGATTTAGGTGTCAATCATCTGGTGATGTCCATGAGTAGAGTCATCTCTTGTGTTGCTGGTAGAGGGTGTTTGCTATGACCAGTGCTTTCTCTTGGCAAAACTGTTAGCCTTTGCCCTGCTTCATTTTGTACTCCACGGCCAAACTTGCCTGTTACTCCAGGTATCTCCTGATTTCCTACTTTTGCATTCCAGTCCCCTATGATGAAAAGGACATCTGTTTTGTGTGTTAGTTCTAGAAGGTCTTGTAGATCTTCATAGAACTGTTCAACTTCAGCTTCTTCAGTGTTAGTGGTTGGGGTATAGACTTCGATTACTGTGATATTGAGTGGTTTGCCTTGGAAACGAACAGAGATCATTCTGTCGTTTTTGAGATTGCACCCAAGTACTGCATATTGGACTCTTTTGTTGATGATGAGGGCTACTCCATTTCTTCTAAGGGGTTCTTGCCCACACTAGTACATATAATGGTCATCTGAATTAAATTCATCCAGTCCAGTCCATTTTAGTTCACTGATTCCTAGAATGTTGACATTTACTCTTGCCATCTCCTGTTTGACCACTTCCAATTTGCCTTGATTCATGGACCTAACATCCCAGGTTCCTATGTAATATTGCTCTTTACAGCACTGGACTTTACTTCCATCACCAATCACATCCACAACTGGACATTGTTTTTGCTTTGGCTCCATCTCTTCATTCTTTCTGGAGTAATTTCTCTACTGTACTCCAGTAGCATATTGGGTATCTACTGACCTTTGGAGTTCATCTTTCAGTGTCATATCTTTTTGCCTTTTCATACTGTTCTTGGGGTTCTCAAGGCAAGAATACTGAAGTGGTTTGCCATTCCCTTCTCCAGCAGACCACGTTTTGTCAGAAATCTCCACCATGACCTGTCTGCTTTGGGTGGCCCCACACAGCATGGCTCATAGTTTCATTGAGTTAGACAAGACTGTGGGCCATGTGATCAGTTTGGTTAATTTTCTGAGATTGTCGTTTTCATTGTCTGCCCTCTGATGAATGAGGATAAGAGACTTATGGAAGTTTCCTGAAGGGAGAGACTAAACTGGGTCTTGTTCTGACGGGTGGGGCCATGCTCAGTAAATCTTTAATCAGATTTTCTGTTGAAGGGCTGGGCTGTGTTCCCTCCTAACTTGGACTCCTGGACACTCATAGGCAAGTCTGGCTCAGTCTCCCACTCACCTCCAAAGTCAAATTCCCTGGGGGTTCTCAGTCCCTTTGCTGGATCCCCAGGTAGGGAAATCTGTTGCATGTCCTAGAACTTTCTTCATAGTGCAAGAATTTCTTTGGTATAATTGTTCTGCAATTTGTGGGTTGTCTGCTCGGTGGCTCTGTGGAGGGGCTAATGGTGACCTCTTCCAAGAGGGCTTATGCCACAGGCTGGGTAACCCAGGTCTGCTGCAGCCAGAGCCCCTGTCCCTGTAGCAAGTCACTGTTGACCTGTGCCTCCACAGGAGACACTCAAACACTTGAAGGCAAGTCTGGCTCAGTCTCTGTGGGGCCTCTGGGTTCTGGTGTGCACAAGGTTTTGTTTGAGCTCTTTGAGCATTTCTGGCAGGTATGGGCTTTGATTCTAAATGCGACTTCGCTCCTCCTACCGTCTTGTTGGGACTTCTCCTTTGGCCTTGGACATGGGGTATCACTATTCTAACAAGATGGTGGAGTAGAAGAATGTGCTTTCATCTTCTCCCGAGAGAACTTTTGATTTGTGGTAATCCTTCGGAAACATACGTGACTCATATTAACTCTATCATAATAGTTTAGCAAGAAGAGTCATCCTTTCTACAATTCTTAAGTCCCTAGATTTGGAAAACTGGTCAACCAACCAAAAAGAAAAAATCTTGCATATATCTGAAGACAATAGTCAGACAACTTTCTGAGGAACTATAATTCATTGATATTTCTTTATAAGTCTATTTTCTCCCTTTAATCCTTTAACTCATACCAGTTTTCTCAACCACCATCTCCTTATTGCAAATATCACTTCAACAGCCTAAGACAACATTCCTATGTTCATTCAGCTTTGTATTTAAAGTCAACACTGAAAAGAATTAACAATGGCAGAAAACATGAATTCCCTCATGGGGAAAGTTCTTGCTATTCACATTCCAAATGCAAAAAAAAAAAAAAAAAAGGTACTTTATGAAAACTAAAAGTACTATATACACAGAAGACACTTCCTTCACTTTTAAAAAAATATTTCAAGGTTACTCCAGCTAATAACAATGTCAAGTATTTGTTTGGAGCAAGGAGGCATCAGTATCTCACAACCGGCTCCACTATAAGAGATGGAAAAGCAAATTATTGTATTTTACCTTTAGAGAGGACTTCTGCAGTGCATTTGCTAATTATTAGTCAATCCGTCTCTTGTTGCTGCTGAGGACTGCTTGTTAGTATACGGCAGCGGTGCTTTCTGAGGCTGCTGTAATTGAAGGTTTCCAAGAGCATCTATAACTGAGGCTCATTCTCCAACTTGAGACAGATGTGTTGTTAACAAGACTGAAATAACTGGAAATCTGTGATTTGGCTAATTGCAGGCTTCCTGGAAGTATCTTCATACAGAAAAAAAAACTTTGGCCATCCTCTGAAAAATATCTTCCTTGAGTCTAACTGCTCGGCAGCCCCATTCTAAATGCCTCACCTCTCAAGTTAGCACAGACCAGAGAAAGCAATCAGTAAACCATTGAGTAGATAACCAATCTTTAAAAAAATACTTAGAGGTAAGAACTAAAGTCAAATCAATTCTTGTGGCAGAGGTATTAGCTTAGCATTGCCTCTAGGAGAGGAGACTTTCTGGAGCCAAAGGTTCAACAATCCCACAGATGGTACTCAGCTCTTCATCTTTTCAGGGAGACATAAATATGATCAAGACTTTATTTCTTCTGGTGCTCATCTCCACTCATATCCTAATACCGGTAAAGAAATGACTTTGGAAGACAGATATACTTGTTTACTTTGATACTATCCTTTAGACCCAGTCAAGAGGGGTCCATAGCCTGGACCCAAACTTTAGAGGATTCTGCTCTGGCCTCTTCTGGTTGAACCCCAGCCCAGGGCTTCCCTGGTGGCTCAGACGGTAAAGAATCTGCCTGCAATATGAGAGACCCAATTTTGGGTTGGGAAGATCCCTGGAGAAGGGAATGGCTACCCACTCCAGTATTTTTGCCTAGAGAATTCCATGGACAGAGGAGCCTGGCAGGCTACAGTCAATGCGGTCACAAAGAGTAGGACACAACTAAGGGACTAACACACACACACACACACACACACACACACACACACACAAGGGGTGAGAAGTCTGTGGAGCAAAGGGAACATCTTTACCTGATGTCTCTCACTTCCAGTACCTTTCTAGGCCACGCTCCATGTTACCAGGGACCCCAGAACTCCCTGATCGAAGAGCTCTGAGATCATCCCTAGAGCCTGCCTGTTTGATAAGAGGGCAGACCACCAGAGTGTGCACCTCTGGCCTGAGAGATGACCAAGAGCAGAAGTTTGTGGAAAGGTACATGGAACCTGGATGTGCAGGCTGGGGTGTGCTTGAAACCTTCCCAGGTGTAGGATGGAGCCTAAGTGTTGGTGGTAGCTCCTAAGTCATGTCTGACTGTTTGCAATCCTATAGACTGTAGCCTGCCAGGCTCCTCTGTCTATGGAATTCTCCAGGCAAGAATACTAGGGTGGGTAGCTGTTCCCTTCTCCAGGGGATCTTCCCAATCCAGGAATTGAACCCAGGTTTCCTGCAGAGCACTCAGATTCTTTACCATCTGAGCCATCAGGGAAGTCCCAGGACGGAGCCAAAGGTGATAAGAAAAGGGAGATGGGCTATGCAGAGGGGCCACTTCTGTCTACAGTGCCACCTGCAGCATGGATCTCCAAGGAGTCTAGGAATTCTTAATGCAAGTGAGAATTTCCAGGTCTTCATGCAGGATAAAATAGACTTTATTTACTGTTTGTTAACTTGAAACACAACCCTAAATATTTGGGCACATTGTACATAGGTCTCTATTCTTATGTTCATAGGTCTCTATTCTTACTCTTGGATTTTTAAGGCATTTCATGTCAAATCTCAAATGAGACACCTACCTTGCTCAAGTTTTGTGAAAGCAAGTAATCAATCTAAGATTAAAACCATGTGCCTAGAAAACGTCATAGTATTTACCATGTAGTTATTGGTTGTTTTCTATTTTAAAACTGTATGTAAGTAAACATGCTATATTTCATGGTAAACATCTGCAAAAGTCTTTACATCTGGAAAGCCTATAAAAGTTTTCTAGAAAAATGAAGCATTTTTCTCACCATACTTAGAGTGGCATTCTTAAAGAAACAATTTTGGCCCTGTTGTGTTTTTATTTTTTCTTTCTTGCCGTGCCGGGCAGCAAGAAAGATCTTAGTTCACTGACCAGGGATCAAACCCATGCCCCCTGCAGTGGAGCTCCAAACACTGGATCATGAGGGAAGTCCTCCTATTGAGTTTTAATGTCACAATGTCTAACACAATCCTTAGTGGTTGATTCAAAACGTTGTTGTCTGTTATGCATCAGAAAATTCATTCATATACTCATTTGTTCAATAAATATCTATGACCACCTACTGGCAGCTATGTGCCAGGCATCCCACCGGCTTCTGGACATTTGACAATGTATGAAACAGATAAGGCAGAACTCAATATATTAAATGGAGGAGAGTGATAAGTAAACAAGCAGTTACAATATTTGACAAATGCTATCAAATTATTAGGAAAACACAGGAGGGGCACTGAACCCAATCTTGAACTACAGGAAGGTTTCCCAAAGAGATGTCAGTCAGGCTGAGTGCTGAAGTGAGCCGAGTAGGAGTTTATCTAGCAGAAAAGGAAATTAAAATATCTGCTGAGAAGATTTCTACATTCCATCAGGCCATGATACTCAGGAAAAAGAGACGGAGGAGAGTACATTTGTTGATTGCCAAGCACTGTGAAAGTGATTTGTATGTATTAAACAACTGATCTTCACAACAATATGTGAAGAAGCTATTATTAACCCCATTTTATTGACGTAAAAAACACAAAGCCTCAGGGAGGTTAAGCAAGCTGTTTCCAGGTTTGGATCCAGAGAGTGCCAAGGCCTGGCTTCAAACCCAAGAACAGGATAGATTTCTCCCATTACATCAAGGATCACTGAATTGGAAAATCATGTTCAAACAAAACTTTGCCTTATTCTTTCCAGTCAGTAAGCTTAGATCTTCTTTGAGAGAAGTAGAGAGGTATTAGCTACCAAGTGCACTTTGGTTTTAAAAAGATTTCCACTGATGACAGTATCACAATGTGCCCAGAATGGCCAGGGACAGGTCTGAGCTTACAAATGAGATTTCCGTGTTCCCGACTCAGTGCTGTTGGGCTCTGTTCATGCTGCATGGCTGCATGTGGCTCTTCGTAATTTAGGTTCATCAGTATTTCATCCAAACTGACCCATTTTATCTTCAACCACTAAAGTGAGCCTAGCGTGTCTGCTTCTGCTTCTTTGACAGGCCACAAGTTAGAACCCATGTATATTCTGGCCTCAGACTATAGAATTAGTTTTTTCTTTACTGTCATCATATCAAAATGAAAATACACTTAGTAATGTAGGTGAAATTGTCAAAGAACTCACCTTTTGACTAGAAAGTAGGATGAGAGAGCATTTCTTTTGTTGTCAACTGCATAAATTTGTATACATATATAGTCCGAAATATCTGATAAACATACACACACACACACACACATATATACACACACACTGATATATGTAAATATACATGTATTTTCTATACAACTGTATACATAGCCCTATATAATTTGGGTCTCTGTTATGGCCCAAATGCTGCTTCTCAGAGGCAGTCTTTAAACCCCTCAGAAGTGGAGAGTGTAGAGTTCTAAGGAGCTCGTTAATCAAGGTTCATACCCGGGATGAGGGCCTACTTGCTGGAAAGGCAGCTTAAGTTCTATACTTAATCTGATTTTAGAGAAGGTGCCTATTGCAAAATTTAAATTTGTTTGGTGAATTAAGATAGAAAAAATTCTTGAAGTTTTGATTATAAAAGAATGAGCTGCACACACATAGTAATTAGAAATAGCAACACAAAAGGTAAACAAAGCTCTTTCAAACCAAGTAAATTTGTGTTTAAATTTAACTACAGTCTTATTCATTCACTCAGATAGGGGTAAATTTTATGAAGAATAGTAAAATGGACTGAGGAGAGAAATGACTGAGGGTGATGCCATCTAGACTGGGTGGCTGGGGAGGGTCCCCTTGAGGAGGGGAAATTTGAGCAGAGAGCTGAATGTCATCGTAAAGGGCAAGCTGTGTGGAGATCCAAGTGAAGACAGTTCCAAGCAGAAGGATTAGCCAGAGTGAGGTTCTTGAAGTAGAAACAAGCAGAGTAGATTCAAGGAAGATGGACAAAGCTGCCAAGGAAGTTTAAGAGCAGAGAGAACTCTAGGGGAAGGGAGAGCACAGGTGTGGACAGCACTGAGGGTGGTGAGAGGCAGGTCATACAGGGCTCTGAATGTCACGGTACGGAGTTTGGATTGTATTTTTTTTTTTTTTTAATTTTTTATTGTAAATATTTGCTTTACAATATTGTATTGGTTTCTGCCATACATCAGCATGAATCAGTCATAAGTGTACATGTATCCCTCCCTCTTGAACCGCCCTCCCATCTCCCACCCCATCTCCCCCCGCTAGGATATCAATTGCATTTTAAATGTGGTGGGAAGCCACTGAAGAGTCTTAAGCAGGGAAGTGACATGGTCTGATTTATATTTTCTGAGAGTCACTCTGCCTAGGGTATGAAACTCTGACCATAGGAGTACAAGGGCTGATGTAAGAAGACCAGTTTGGAAACTGTGGTAATAGTCCGAGAGAAGATGACAGACAGTGAGGCGACAGCAGGTTGGGTGGTGACACACGGCATAATCTGAGATGTGGTGAAGGTAGGGCTGAACGGACCTGCTGATGAACTGGTGATGATACTTGAGGTTTTGGGCTTGAGTATTGGGAGATATTGCAATGCCACTAATTGAGCTTGAGAGGAAATAAGAGGCTAATAAGCTTGAGGAGAGAAGTCAAGAGTTTAATTTTTGGATATGTAAAGTCTGAGATATCTATTAGGTATCCAGGAGGGGATACTGAGCAGACAGCTGGCTAGACAAACAAATGTGTACAAGGCGGGAATCTTAGGGCTGGGGGTAGAAGTTAGAGATAGCAGCACGAGATGGAACATAAAGCCACAGTCTCTGGTGAGATCTCCAGGAAATATGTAGACAGAAGAGGGAGGAGGGTGAGCACTGAGTTCCAAGGCCTTCAAGCCTAGAGCTGGGAAGAGGAAGAAGAACCAGAAAAGGAGAAAGAATACACAGGTGGAATCTCAGGGAAAAAAATCTCAGAAGAATATCTCTTGGAAGCCAAAAACAAACAACAAAAAGCTTTAATAAAGAGGAAGGGTGTGGTCAACTTTGTCAGGAGTTGCCTATAGGGTGAGTAAGAATATCAATTTACATAAAAAGAAAACTCTTGGAGAAATATTACACTAAAACTTAGGGGCTCTGTAGTTATTTATATAGAAAAATAGGCTTAGACAAGATTATGATTTTTCAAACATTAACTGAACGGTCTCATCACAGAATCCAATGTTTAAAAATAGGGTAACAATTCTGATAATCATTTCGTGACGTATGTATGTCAAATTATTATGTGTATATACACCTTAAACTTATACAGTGCTGTATGGCAATTATATCTCAATAAGACTGGAAGAAAATCTAAAATCAGTGTGACATTAGATAACAGTTTTATGTTGACTAGAGGCTTATCACACAAATAAAGCAATCATCCCAAACTGCAACCAACAGCCTCCTTGAAAGGTTACCTACAGGTGGGAGAGACGATTTCTTCCAACTCCGAGGAATTTTAGCAACTGCTGTAAGTTGTGTTGAGGCAAAAATATGAAAAGAGTAGGATTCCCAAACTTTGGTCAATGGGCTAAGTTTTTCTTCAGTCAAAATGCCCCATCACTGACAAGTCTTACTTACAAGTAAACGCCTCTACGTTCCACATTGAATGACAGTATTACCTGCTTTTCTTGGCCTCTCTGCAGACATTTGGTAAACTAATGACTTCTGTGTAGAGGATTTCCCTCTTGAGTAATTTGGCTTCCCCTTAACATATAACATGCCCTAAGTGAACTATGTGCACTTACTTGGCATACATTCAAAGAAAGTGTTTAAGAAACATAAGCTAATAGTAGTAACTGTAGCAATAGTAGTAATCATATAAATAAAACATCATTAAAATTTAAAAAGCAGCATGCAACAAAAGAATCCAAAATCTAGTCCAAATCAAACTATTAAATCATCCATTGCTCAGAACCCCCTCCAGCCATGTGAATAATCCATAGTCTACCAAACAGGTGATTTGATTATTTAAAAAGCCTCTAAAATGGTGAGGGCTGAGCATAGAGGAGACAACAGCTAGCTGAGTTGTTTTAGAATGAAGACATGCCTTCGGAATTTTTAAGTAAGCTTTACTATTTTGGATTCAAATTCTGTTTCTCATAAAAGGCCTGACCAGTACCAAATTGGGAAGATAGTCTTGCCGCACAGTGATTGAGTTTAGCAGTTTAAAAAAAAAAAAAAATCCTTTAGCAACCTAAACAATTTGATTTTCTTGTCATTGCTTTCCCTATACTATCAAAAATGATGCTTTCTTTACTATTTCCAACTCATCATAAAATTGCTAAAAATCTGAAATTCAATTTACCACATTACTGCTAATTTGAATAATGGCTGAATAAAAGACAGGAAACGCTGAAGCAGCATTGATTTCTAAAACATTTTGCACTTTCCTCCTCCATCCCTGTAAAGTAAAGCTCGGATGCTACGCACAATTACACAAGAAAATCAAGAAAGCCATTACATTCAGCATTTTGTCATGATCATTGTTACCATGGCAAAAAGTGGGCCTAGTTTAGCACATCTGCTACAGGCGAGGCCCACTGGCCTTTTGTAAAGCTGGGTAACAATATAATGCCAAATTCTGGAGACTGTCACTGTTTCCTTCCAGGGTAAGACTACTGCCCACAGATGTTACTGTCTCCTTCCTTAGTGATCCAAACCAACGCCATCTTACCGTCGTATTCTTAAAGTTGTTCAGTACCAAGGAACACAGTTAATCTAGGAAGGTTACCCTTTGACCCACCTTCTGGTCTAATGGGTCAAAAATATGTGATATGAAAGCTTAGGACTCCAACAATAGCAAAAGCCAAAGTTTCAACAGTCGTAAACGTCAATAGAGCTGTACTAAAAATAGCATGGATTTAGAAGGGACCAAGACAATGCCTGATAACTAGCTGCAGGCATATTATTTTCTTATCTGTATAATGGGAATAAAATCCCATTATCCCAAATAATCTTGTGAATAAAATCCCATTATCTCCAAATCACACTTTCTTGTGAGTATTAACTGAGACGAGCTGCAGGCCCAGACACATGAGGGGGTACTCAGTAATACAGCATCCTCCCCCTTCCTCCAACACCATCTTTTTCTTAACCACTGAGATCCCCATGCCTTTGGAAATGTTGGTTGAAGTTGGTAGGTAAATGCTTTTCTATCACTGGAAGGTAATTCATTTTGACTTTCATATCGTTTGGATACTTTCCTCAGAGAGCTGAGGATAGAATATTTTTTTAAGATCTGATAGAAGGCATAACTTTCACATCAAGAGGATAAAAGTCAGTGTCAATAATATAACACATATCACATCCTGTAATTCATATTTTAAGTGACACCAATATTATCACTGTAAAACGGAGTATATACTAATTTTGACCTCACGCACAGATTTTTTGTTTTAAAAAGTGAAGCAACATTATGAACGCAGAGAAGTTGAAATTATCTGAAATGAATACATTAATCAAGTCTGCGTATTTACTAGAAACAAAGGCTACCAGCATTTTTACCAGCTAAACAAAATATTTTTTTTCTAATGAAATTTCAGCTGAGTATCGTTTATCTTAAGAGAAAAATAATGGGGCCTTACCTATTCCAGTAGCTCCAGAACTGGTCATGCAGGTAGGCATGGTGGCTACATTCATCACCAAATGAGGCTTTGCTTTCAATCCAGTGAATTATGTGCCCTTCTACAGCTAAGGAACAAAGCATTACGAATACAGAGCAAAGGGAAGGGGAGATTGAAAATTCTGACTCTGTCTGGGTCTCTCCTCATGCTTCACATTAATGAAGAGAGGCTTAACCCTCACCATCATCTATGGACGTAATTATAAAACAACACATCCTATCTGTTTGTGACAAGGAACGCTTATGCTACAGTCACATCCCTTTTGTTTTTGTCATTTACAAAAGTCTCTCTCCTATTCTGAGATTGCCTATATAAACTGACAACTAATGCAAAAGCAAACCAAAGTGAGCCTGGCTTTTCCACAGAACTCTGTTTTAAAAATGCACTATATAGAGAAATGACTTGAAAATGGTAACCAAAATATCTTTTGAAGACATGTTTATTTCTTAAACATAGGTAAAAGTTTTTAAAGCTTAGGTTTCTTCTGAACCTATTATTTTCTGCTATTTAAAAATCTTTTGCAATTATTTCACACATTTGAATACAAAATTATCAAGCTAATACAGATTCTTTGGTAACACTTGCTAATATTAATAATAATTTTAAAAGTTATGGGAAAAAACACATCATTTTACTCTATAAACAAATGCATAGTAGAGTCTAAGGACTTACCAACTGGTACTTGTAAAATAAAGTCTGGTGTTTTGTCATAACCCCTTGCACGAAGCTGATCTTCATCTACAGTAAGAACAAATACTATTACTTATCACAGTAGTCCATTAACAAGACAGCAATATAATTGCTTTTCTTTCTTAAAAATGTGTAAAAATTACTAATGCAGTCAAACATATCATTCTTATGTATGCAGTGCTGTGTCAGAATAAATGAACTTTCTTCACAAACCTGAAGTAGAGATATAAAAATGTCTCTCTGTCCCTTCTGCATTTTTATATCTTTATTATAAACATCATTAATTCAAGCTGTCATATGCTACCTTTCTTATAATTGAAAATATACTCAAAATAATGAAATATACTAACTGATTAAAAGAAAAGGTTTCCACCATCATGAATATTGCTGATGTTATCAAGCCCATAGTGACAACTTACAGTAAGGCATAAGCACTTTGGCTTTTACAATTATAAAACAAATGCTTTCATTAAAGCAATTAAGAAAGTTTAGTTTCAACTAGTAAAACTATTTCTACGCACAAGAACATAAGAGAGAGACAAGGGACAATGAGATCCCCACAGAGAATTAATTACCCTGCTTAATACCTTTGGTCTGCTATTGTTTCTGGCATTTACCAGAGTTTTACAACTAACAATATGTAATTCTGAAAAGCAAACAGGCTTTGAGATTTTTTTTCTAAGTCTGTTCGATTTCTTGATCTTCTGTAAATATCAATGAGCCATTCAGGAGGAAAGGAGGCAGGAAAACAGAGAGCTTGTCAAAGTTGGAAAAAACTAGCTAGATGCTAGGTTTAAAAAAAAAAAAAAATCCTCCAATATTTTCTAAAAGCTGTCCTTGACTTCTAATGGCATTACAATGTGATTCTGAAATGAGCAGTTCTCTGTTAGATTTTGGAGTGACCTGGTCATTCAATTCCAGACATGGCTTTCTGTCTTCACCCAACCTCAACTAATGGCCCAACCAAGTAACAAGGAAGGCTGTGTGGTCTCTTAACATCTACTGGGCTGTTGACATTGTCATGCATCCCATTCGCCTTCCTGCATCACCTTTGATTAAAATTAATGACCCATTCCCAGTGTTGGGTAGCTTATTTCCAATTCATTTGTCAGGCCAAGACAGTGGTTTCATGGCCAACGTTCAGAAATTCTGTTTTAGAACACTCTTGTGTACATCCTGAAAGGTCAGCATTTTAAACATAAATAACCTTTTAATGATAAGATACACTTAAACTAGATATTTAATTATATTTGGTTAAAGTTGGTATCCTTTACTGAAATTCTGAAGGACTGATGCTAGAATTCAAAACAATCTCCCCTGTTTGAAAGGTAAAAAAAAAAAATACCAACATAATTGTTCAGATAAGGAAATAAAATTAATCTTACATTAAAAACAAGAGAATTTGGAAAACTAGACTGTAAATGAACAAGACTGAAAAAATTTCTATCCTCTCAATGCATTCTGGCTACAAGAATGTTTAATGGAAAAGGCATTTGTTAAATCAGCCCAAGTGCCTTGAGCTGATGTTTCAGGTAGCTGATGAACAGTTTTAAAAGCTGTGAAAGTGAAAGTCACTCAGTCGTATCCAACTCTTTGCGACCCCATGGACTGTACAGTCCATGGAATTCTCTAGGCCAGAATACTGGAGTGGGTAGCCTTTCCCTTCTCCAGGGTATCTTCCCAACCCAGGGATCAAATCCAGGTTTCCCGCATTGCAGGAGGATTCTTTACCAGCTGACACACGAGGGAAGTCCAAGAATACTGGAGTGGGTAGCCTATCCCTTTCCCAGGGGATCTTCCTGACCCAGGAATCAAACTGGGGTCTCCCACATTGCAGGTGGATTCTTTACCAAATGAGCTAAGAATCCGCCGCCTGCAATGCGGGAGACCTGGGTTTGATCCCTGGGTTGGAAAGATCTGGAGAACGGAAAGGCTACCCACTCCAGCATTCTGGCCTGGAGAATTCCATGGGCTGTAAAGTCCATGGTGTGGCAAAAAGTCAAATATGACTGAGTGACTTTAAAAGCTGGGTTGACATTAAAGAAGAGAGATTAATAGTTTATTAAAACTATCCTAGTTTGATCAACCTTTGCAGGTGTTCAAAATCTGTTTCAGAAGGAAAAATTGGGATGTTTCTGACAGTGGCTAAAAACAAAATTTCAAAGGTCACCAAGCAATCCAAATGCATACACTAACATCCCTTAAAAGGCAGTTACACTCCTGTTCAGCGCACCTAAATTACTAACACAGTGCCTACAGTTTAAATTTCATGACTTACTTAATGTGAAAAATTTAAAAAAACACCTAAACTCCTCAAACTGAACATAAACATCAGAGAATCTCTCCATCTTTCTGTGGAGAAACTCAAACTGTAACACAGTACTCCTATACTTTCTCTACACCGCCCCCACATCCGTCCTTCTCAGGGCAAAGGTGATTCAACCGTAACTGTTTGAAAAAGACAGCTTCTAGAAACCTGTGCCACCATCAGCAATACTACATTTTTTATTTTTTAAGTAAAGAGGTTATTCCACACATCTGAAACACTTTGGTATTATGCATTGGATATCGTCTCTGTTATTTATTTTCTAAACTCTTAACTGTCTTACCTCCTCTGTTTCAACCTTCACACTATTCCTTTCAACCTAGATTTTCCTTTACTTGGCAAAATTCAGAGAAAATGACAGGACAAGTCTAGGAAGTGGAATTCACAAAGAGCTGTCTCTGCTCACCTGGTCTCAGCCCCAGGAGATGGAAGTTTCTATCAAAGATCACCCTACTGGGAGATTTTTAAGTCAACCCCATCTATCTGACCAGATTTCCTGGCCTTTGCATTATGCTCCTTTCCTGGTTCTCAGACGGTTAAAGATTCCTTACCATGATCATTATCCGAATCACTGGGTATGGATTCAAAATTTGGTTGACCATCTGGTGGGTCAGGGTTCAAACTCTTAAGATCTAGAAGCTACGCTCACTCATCACCCAAAACACTACCTCTGCCTCATTCCTTGTTCATCCCCTTGTCTTATTGTGCATAGGCCTGGCTCCCACCACACCCAGAGCCTGAAGCCTCTGCTCTGAGGACAGTAAATGTTTCTTTTCCTTTTTTAAAACCCTATTCACTGCCCTATTCTCACCACCAACAAAAACCTGTGTGTGTGTGCCTGCGGTCACTTGTGTTTGACTCTCTGCGGCCCCAAGGACTCTAGCCTGCTAGGCTCCTCTGTCCATGGTTTTTCCCAGGCAAGAATACTGGAGGGGGTTGCCATTTCCTCCTCAAGGGGATCTTCCAAACTAGTGTCTCCTACACATCTCCTGCATTACAGGCAGATTCTTTACCACTGAGCCACCAGGGAGGCCATTTGGCACATATTTAATACGCAAATGGATAAATGAATAAAATATAAGTGCATTTTTAAGAGTACCATGTCTTCAACAAAGCTGACCCAGACTGACTTAGTAATTTTCTTTCCTGATTTAAGACAGCAAAAGTGACCCAAAGTTCAAGGTGGGAAGTTTTCCTATTTTGTTTGGTCTGCAATATTTTAAATAACATTGGATTTATCCATTCCTTAATGTTTGGGCAGAATTCAACTCAATAAGCAATCCAGGCCTGGTGCTACTATAATGTGTAGTTCTTTGGTTACTTTTACTACTTTTTTTTTTTGGATGGTTACTGACCTGTTTAGATTTTTTTATCTCTTCTATAATGAGTTTTTCAATTTTTATTTTCCTTCAGAATCTTAAGTTTCATCAGAGTTCTCGGGGCTTTTTATACATATTGGAGCCAAGTGGTTACTTATGATTCTCTGAACTTTCCAAGTGGAAAGCTGGATGTGTAAGTAACTTCTTGTTTTCTTCAAGAAAAAATGATGAGGACTGAGAAAGAAGAAAGAATAACATTAGTTTAAAAGCCTTGGAGGAGAGTTTCAGAAAAGTACTTTTCGTATAACTCCTAAAACTGTTGGGGATCAATATGAAATCAATCTCCAAATCCTGTACACCTAACTCACTCAGTGAATGTAGCAAATATGAAGCAGGGCTCTTCTGACTTAACGTATATTGAAAATGCCCAATATATCTCATAAATACTAAGCTTGTTAGTAGGCTTCCCTGGTGTCTCAGTGGTAAAGAATCTGCCTGCCAATGTAGGAGACACAGGTTTGATCCCTGGGTCAGGAAGATCCCCTGGAGAAGGAAATGGCAATCCATTCTGGTATTCTTGCCTGGAAAATCCCATGGACAGAGGAGTCTGGCAGGCTACAGTCCTTAGGGTAGCAAAGAATGGGACACGACTTAGTCACTAAACAACAAGAACAAGCTTGTTAATGTCACAGTCCAAATATTCATTATCAAAATTAATATAAGAATAGTTTCACTTAAAAGAAGACTCACTAGCCTCTAGATCCACAAAATGTAGGATTTTTAGATAAAGGGTACCTCATGAAACAGTACTTCTGAGCTTATAGAGTCTTCTAACATTCCAACTTACACATGATACAATGAAAGAGGTCAGCAGAAGTGACTGCCAACACCTTTTTGTTATTGTTCAGACATTAGGTTATGTCCAACTTTGTGACCCCAAAGACTGCAGCATGCCAGGCTTCCCTATCCTTCATTATCTCCCAGAGGTTTCCCAAACTCATGTCCATTGAGCCAGTGATACCATCCAACCATCTCATTTTCTGTTGTCCCCCTTCTCCTTCTGCCCTCAATCTTTCCCAGCATCAGGGTCTTTTCCAAGGACTTGGTTCTTTGCATCAGGTGGCCAGCCAGCTGGGTCTTTCAAATAGCCAGATACAGATAAGAGCCCATCTCAACCAAGCTCTGGTTTGTCCCAACAGACAATATATAATTTTTAATTATGGCAAATACTTAAATTTCATCATGTGTAATACTTATGAAGCGGCAAAAAAAATTCTCATTTTCCTCCTAGAAGATTTGAAAACACAAGAGCGGGGATGGGTCTTGGACATTGTTTAGTTGACACCTGCCTGAAGAGGAGGTGAACAAAATCAGCTCTTGATTTCCAGCATTTTAATGATCCTTTCTCCAATATAACTAAAAATCCAATGAAACTGCATCTACAGATAAAACTGATGCTAAATTTTTCAAAACAATCCAGTTCTTTATTTATTTTTAAGTTGTCAGGCTTGCTTTTGGAGGACATTTTAAAAAAGGAATCACATAAATGTAAAGATCACTGTGAAAGTTTAATTTCTCTGGCCTTTAATTACCCTCTCCTCTAAATGCCCAAAATATCCACAGCAATTAAGTACTAATTACACAATTTCTTTTTTTAAAAGAAAGGGCTGATTTTGAGTCAGAGAACAAAACACATCTTAAACTAGTTAACATATACTTAAGAATCATAGCAAGGCATGAGGACTATAAGAAAAAGTTTCAAGTTTTTCCTTTTTTGTTTCCTTAAAAGGCTTTAAATTTAAGAAATGCTGTTATTCTCAGAGAAATTATGCAAAATTCCAGTTCATAACATCTGAAAATGAAAAGGAAAATAACATTCTGACATGGCCTTTTATTTATGAATTTGTCAAAAGATTTCTAAAATCCTAGGTTAAAATGCCTTGTATGACAGAATCTTTTTAACATCGGTTACATTTTTTATTAAATTGGGGAAGGGCAAAAAAGACCCTTCAATACAAATGAAAACTACAGTATATTTTTTCTACTCAAGTATTTTGTTTTTCTGTGTGTGTGTTTTTTTTAATCCCCAAATACTGTTCCATTCAATAATTGGAGCTGTGACCTTCACATCCCATATGTCTATCTTCTCTAGAAGAAAGTTTCACAGGCTTCCTACCTAATTAAAGAATTTAGCAGGGTTTTGATAATAGATGTTATTATGCTATGCAAAACATGTGCAAAGGTATATAGAACAGATATGCATTTAATGGGAAGACCGAAATGAAGGAAATCTTTAGAGGACCTAAAAATTTCATTACATCCATTAGTTTCAATCTTTTCTCCCAAAGCCTCTTTTCAAAGCCACTAATAAGGAATACAACTGACTGCTCTGACCTTATCCTTTGTTTATGTCTTTAGGGGACAATACTAGTGAAAACTAAAGTGCCCTAAAGACAGGGAACAAATTGGGGGAGGGGGTCACAAGTCAGAACAGTGCATAGTGAGGCAGGGTAGGCTGGCCCCCATTGACTGGTGGTTCTGGAGACAGAGAACATGAACATGGACAACAGATGCAAAACTCTTCCTTCCGTCTCTCACTGTGTTGCTGTTGTCTACAGTCGCTAAGTCGTGTCCGGCTCTTTGCGACCCCATGAACTGCAGCAGCACACCAGGCTTCCCTCTTCTTCACCATCTCCTGGAGCTTGCTCAAATTTATGTCCATTGAGTCTGTGATGCCATCCAACCATCTCAATCTCTGTCGTCCCCTTCTCCTCTTGCCCTCAACCTTTCCCAGCATCATGGTCTTTTCCAATGAGTTGGGCTCTTCTAATCAGGTGGCCAAAGTATTGGAGCTTCAGCTGTTATCATTCTAAATTCTTTTGGTTTAACACCACAAGAGAAGGGACAAGTCAGAAGTCAGCATGGTAGAGTAAAAAAGAATTCAGGGCAAGCTGTTCGGGGGTGGGCGGGTGAAGTAATAACTGTGATGCGAGGTCTGAGGCAAGTTTCCACTAAACAGAACAGGGGGACTGGATGGTCACAGAGCCCTTGGTAACTCCAAAATTCTGTGCAATGGATGAATGAATGTCAGCCTTTGTCTGCCCCAGCGCTTTTAGCTGTTGTCACTGATGTGAGAGCCTGTTGTGCCTGAACCAATCTCGATGGAGGGAGGTGTATTAGTAGTTCGGAGGCATACAAGAGATCTCTATACACTGATACAGAATCACACAGGACCCAAGAACCCATCTAACAACAACAGTAACAGATGTGACCCTCCAATACCTTTTGTTTATGGGGTATAAGGTTGCAACCTGCAGCTAACGTTTTGTGGGGTGAGATATTTGATTTTCTCTGTCCTGTTTCCTGCGCTGTCTGGCATCGCCAACCTACTCTCACAATTGATTCGGGTGGGCGGTGAAAAACATTACCCCCAACCCCTGGCCCCAGGAGTGGACACATGACCCAGACAAGCTGATCAGAGCCTATTTTTAAGATTGATTATGGGGCAAAATGAGAAGCACCACTTTCCCCCTGGGATTACGAACTCTACAGAGTAAACAAATTAGCAGTTGCCAGGGATCACCTTTGTTTTCCGAGAATGAAGCCTACATTGGAAAAAAGAAACATAAAAGGGAAAAAAGAGGAGATACTGATGGCATCGTTTTGTCGTCTAAATTCTAGACACACTAGAAGCAAACTTCTCCTTTGGACTTCATAGGTGTTATCTCTGAACCAATATTTCTCCCTTTTGTGTGTGCATATAATCTAGTTTGACTGGATCTCTGTCACTTACAACCAAGGTAGTTCTAATGTATCAGCAGTGGCCAAGATGTTGGCTGATGTGAGTTATGTAGCCAGAGCAATGGTTGAGGGAAGAGCTGTGGGCTTCAAGCAGGAAGACTACCATCATAAGTGGACAGGCTAACCTGTCTTCAAAGTCCTAAAGAACCTGTCCTTCAGCAGCAAACGTGTCTGTGGTTCTTTTCCCTTGGTCCCAGGGAGAAGCATGCATAAGCAAAGTCAATAAGATAAGTAAGTAAAAGATGGTCCCTCACCTTGATGATTTCTTTAGGAAGGGAAGAACAGACCCCAGATTCTCCACATTCTGCCCCTCAAAATAATGTTCCTGTTACCTGGAAAACTGCATCTTATTTTTAACCTTTGGTTAGGAATTTAAATAGTTGATACTTTTGGAAACATCCAACCATCTTAGTTTCCTTTAGCCTACGTAACCCTATGTTTTATCTCTAGTCTCTTACCCTCAATGGCTAATATCTGCATGTACACACAGTCTCAGTATTCTGAATCTCATCTGTTCCCACTGCCTATTCTTCACCCGAAGTCATAATTCCATATCACATCATAATCACTTCCCCGGAGCACTGCTGCTTTAGATAGGGAATAAAGCAGCAGGAGTAGACAAACTCTCAGAAACACAGATCCTAATTTCTTACAGCAAGGGATATCCTTCAGTAAGCCTATTTGGCTTTATACAGATTGCACCCTCCTGGAGTCCCACAGAGTCGTACATGAATGCTAGAAAAAGCACCTATGTAAAATATGCTGGCCTGTCATAAGGCAAGACCAAACATGGTACGGTGAGGCAGGGATGAAGCAAATGTCTCTCAGGTGTCACTCAAAATAATTGTTAGCTGCTACTAATAGGGCAACATTCACTGGGAAGAATAAAATATCTCTGGAACCATCCTTATTAAGCCAAACTTAACAAGAATTTGCACCAGACAGTAGCTATGGAAGTCACTAATGATAGTCCCTCCAACCTGGAGAAATGCCAACCCACGGAGGATGAATGTTTGTCTTCAGCCTTTGATACAAGCCCTTTCATATTTTCCCAATCATTGCAAACATTCTTGTAGTCTTCTGGCTATCACTGTTTTCCTTTTCTCCCTTGCCTTGTGTCCAAATCTCTCCTCTCACCCCACACTCCCAAAGAAAGAGAGAGTGAGGCTATAAAATAAAATATGCTACCATTAATTACTTGAGAGATATAAATTAAAACATCTCCATCAGACAAGATACATTCTCTATTTCATTGATACTAGAAATGGAACAAACCCTTAGCAGAAGGGATAAGGATGGTCACAATGCCTAACTGGTCAATTTCCTTGTGTCTCCAAGCCTGAGAGCGGGCAGCAAGCTCTTTGCCTCTTCTGAGACTTTAAACGCACATCAATAAATGTTCATTCTAAATTAACTATACTTGGAAATAACTGATTTGTACTTATTTGAAAATTTCCTGGAAGGATCCATGTTTGACTTGTTTTATTATTTTTTTTATTTCCAATGGTACATGCCCATAGCAAATACTTAAAAGGTAACAGTTTGCTGCACCAAAAGAAACAGTGGTTAGCTTAGGGCTAATACAGCCAGGCTAATGAGTTCAATCAGCCACTTGAGAAGCACATGGAGGCAGGAAGAGGCTGCTGAGAGAGAGAAGATGAGTAACTAAAATTCTATCACTACTTCAGGAATAGTTGCTTACAAGCCAGTAGCATTTTCTTCCTATGTTGAGGGTAACTATTGATTTTTAACATAATTAACATAATCTGTACCTTCTTTAAAAATTTTCACAGGAGAAGCAGGACCACAGCCTTGAATGTATTTATTTTCACTACCAAGACAATCAAGTGCGATACACTAGATGAAAGTGAATTTTTACTGGGACGGACAAGGCAATAGTGTGTGTGGGCTGGAGGGATGGAGTGCTTATCATCATCTTCAAACTAATTAGGTATTGTTCCTGGCATGCCTGGTGATTCAGACAGTAAAGAATCTGCCTGCAATGCAGGAGACCCGAGTTTGATCCCTGGGTTGGGAAGATCCCCCGGAGAAGGGATAGGCTACCCACTCCAGCATTCTTGGGCTTCCCTCGTGGCTCAGCTGGTAAAGAATCCACCTGCAATGCAGGAAACCTGGGTTTGATTCCCTGGGTTGGGAAGATACCCTGGAGAAGGGAATGGTTACCCATTCCAGTATTCTTGCCTGGAGAATTCCATGGACAGAGAGGCGTGGTGGGCTACAGTCCATAGGGTCACAAAGAGTCAGACACAACTGAATGACTAACACTTTCACTGTTTTTCACTTCACTTTCCTGGCATGCAGAGAACATACTTAGCAAAAGTAAACTGAAAAAAATGACTGACTGAACAATGAATAAAAGAATTATGAGATCTCTGAGGAAACTGCTAGAAATTACCTATATTCATTTGCTTAAAATTTGTTTGTAATTTGACCATATCTACAAAAGCAGGGCCTTCATCTGACTTATGTCTAGGGCTTAAAATAGTACCTGATTCAGTAACTGATTGTTGGAATAAATATATGAATAAATAAAATATATTTTCTAGTTGGAGAACCTAAAGTCATTTATTCAACGTTGACTCTTCTTAGTACAATGTAAATTTTGAGAAGTACGAAATGGATAAATGTACAAGATAGGATAAATCCATGAGTACACCTAAACCTTCAACAAAAAGGAGACTTCATTCTTCCTTTCCAATGTAGTGCCTGGTTAAATCCTGTGGACCTGATTAGAAGAGCCGACTCGTTGAAAAAGACCTTGATGCGGGAAAGACTGAAGGCAAAAGAAGAAAGGGGCGGCAGAGGATAAGATGGTTGCATAGCATCACTGACTCAATGGACATGAATTTAAGCAAGCTCCTGGAGATAGTGAAGGACAAGGGCGTGCCTCCCTGGGACGGGAAGCCTGGCGTGCTGCAGTCCTTGGGGTCACAAAGAGTCAGACACAACTTAGCAACTGAACAACAAATCCTGTGCCATGGCAACTGTTCAGTACGTGGTTATGAATCAAGAAAACTTTAGAAATTATTAGGGTTATGATAAAAGCAATTTATTTTTATGTCTCTCTTCTATCTGACCTCTCGGTTTTAGAGAGGTCAGATAAAATACGTATTTTATAAAATGACATATAGGGTACAATAGGTGGAAATTTTAAAATAAGATAAAAAATTTCAGGAAGTCATAATTCTTAAGAAGGGGTAATATATAAAGGATAAGAATCCTTGTCTTTTGAAAGTAGTCCAGATTTGAGGGAAGGAAGGAAAGAGAAAGGGAGAAAGAAAGAGACACAGAGGGAGAGATTGATTTTACTTTCACTTATTAAAAAAAAAAATCAAAGTAAAACAAACATGCCTGCAATGTCTCTGCAACAAAATTCAAGGCATACACATGAAAACAAGAAAATATAAAATGAGATTAGTAGTCTATTTAGATACCTATGTTTTTTGATGATCTATCTAAATTTACCTGGTAACAGTACTCTAGATCTGATTATTCACTGTGAAGGGAGTATTTACAAGGTAAAAGAACAAACCCATAATGATACTCCATAAGAGGCTTTGGGTTTTCAGGTTTTAACCATAAATAAACATGTATTAATTCAGTACTACATTAAAATGTTTAAAATGCATAGAATAACAACCTCTTTGAATACTGATGAGGAAATGCTTCAAAACAGGACTGAGGTTACATGAAGAGAGCTAAATACGAGTTAAGGATCATCTTTGGTATGCTTCAATAAAAGAATTACTGTTAGATCCTAGAGTGCAGAGGAACAGATGAGCCTGTTCCATTTTAAATCCCCTTTCTGAAGGTGTTAGCAAAGGGCAGTGGCTCCCTGCTGTGTCTCTGCACTGCCTTTGTCCGCTGTGGCCAGCGCTATCTAGTGCCTTTAGTTCCTAGAATCAAGGGAGTTGAGGACCTGAGACTAAGTTTAAGCCAAGAGTGAGCCCTTTGTTCTTCCTCCCTGTTTGGGTCTTCCGGTCTTTAGGAAGGAAGCAGAAAAAAACTAGATTAAGCAAAGAAGCAGTGCCAAGGGCTTGACTACCCTTAAGCAGATGGTGCCAAGAGTGTTATACCAAGTGGTCTTGAAAATATGACTGCTCAGTTGCTGGCTTCGAACGATACATCTGGCCACACCTTATTGGCCACTGAGTGGTCAATATGATCAGATACTTTATAATATTACTGAAACTCCGTAGTTCTACAAAGTGCAGCACAGGACATTCATTCAACTGGTTCTGAAGGCATTATACACCTTATTTTTCATTAGATTTTAAAAGGTAATTTCTATCTAATTCACCCTCTTCCATACGCTGAATATTTCAGTTGTTCTTCTTATAAAAAAAACTTGTTGCTTTTACATATCAATATTTAATTTAGTAATCTGAGGCCCCTTTCCTAATTTATCAAGTTTCTTCAACTCTCACTGGAGAATATTTATGGTATACCCCCTCTTAAAATTATATCAACCACTTACAACACATTCAACTCCTTCAGGTCATTAATAAAAATACTGACTACTAAGACCTAAAACAGATTTCTTGCAGGACTGTTTTCAACATCCTTTCCCAACTTGACATAAGATCATTTGACTTCCCTTGGCTAAGTCTTGTTCATTTTGGAGCAAAAATTATGTAATCCAATAACGCTTAATTTTTTTAACTGAAAAAAAAGACGCTATGCAAACTCTTAACATAAAATAGATGTGTACAATAATACAATCTGTATAGAACCTTGACAAATTACCACAGTTAAAATGGAGAAGAGGATTTAATTCCTGGTAGAGTGCTTTGCGGTTGCTATGATCAGTTATCACATGTATGCCTTTTGAGGCTTAATTTTTAACACCTAAGAGATGTTCAAAGAAATAACAGTCTGTAATAGGATTCCACGTTGGCAGACAAACACATATGTACCTGCGAGATTTTAAAAAAATAATACTCATATGATGACAATTCACTTTTGGCATAAAAATAATAAAAGCTCAATATTTCATTTTCAAGTGAAAGTACTAGGCAATTCCATACATGAGACAAAAATACCTAACATGAATTCTTCCAACCATTCTTTTCAATATATAAAGCATTTTATGGACAATATTTCTTTTGTTTCCTTCTCTCATAAGGCCTAGATTATGGTTAATATCTCATGACACCAAAAGTAATACTGCAACAGATATTAAAGTATTTTTTCAGCCACTTATGCTATAAAATATTAATTGTAAGCTTGTGCATGTGCTGTGTATACAAGGGATTAGGTAACTGAGTTCCTGCTCGGTTCTAAATCAATAAAAGATAACATGCACAGCATCCGTCATCATTTGCTCTTCCTTTAGTACATAATAACTGCAAGTGGAAGATTTTTAAAAATATATATTTAAGCACTCACGGAGATACATGCTACAGAAGACGTAAGCAATACTCACCTAGGAAGGATAGGTTTTTCTCCAGAAGCAGGTCCCTCAGCAGGACTTCATGCTCATGACCAATGGCACTGGGGAGTCTTAGTTAAGGAGCGTAACATTGGTAGAATTATACCACCAGAAAGAATTGCTAATACCAGGGCTATACTTTGAGATGAAATGGAAAGTAGAGGTAATTATAAACATCCTTTATGCTATGCTAAAAACCCCTCAATTCAATTTAGGACCATTTACTAAGCACTAAGTGCAGTAAAGAATACCAACCAGATTTTGCCCTAAGAATTTCTAGTCTTACAGAGTTCCATAAATCTTCTGTGAGTTCACACTTGCCACAAAGCCAGCATTTAGCAGCTCTTATTTTCCCAGTCCTGATGCTGGGAAAGATTGAGGGCAGAAGGAGAAGAGGGTGGTCAGAGGATGAGATGGCTGGACAGCATCAGTGATGCAATGAACATGAACTTGGGCAAACTCAGGGAGATGGTCAGGGACGGGGAGGCTTGGTGTGCTGCAGTCCATGGGGTTGCAGAGTCAGACACAAGTGGGTGGCTGAACAACAACACTTCACTTCTAGTCTATGATTGGTGATCTTCTGTGACTTGGGAAACCAAACAACTGACTTGTTGAGAAGTATATGTAATCTGGAGGAAAGACATCCCAGTAAATGGCTGTGGATTAGTGCGTGAGTTCAGAGGCTCTTTCAAGTCTTTCTCTTGTGTGTGCAAATTTTCACATTATATTGTGTGTATAAATATATACATATGCTCATATAAATTTTTTGAATGCTATTATGAAGCAGGCAGTATATTAAGTATGTTATTTTCAGTGTATTTACATATGTTATTTCATCCTCACAGTTATTATTATCCTTATATTACAGATGAGGAAACCAAGGCTTAAAAAGGAATTTATATAAGATCATATGGTCAATGTGTGCCAGAGCAGAGAATCAGAACAAAATCTCTGCAAAGCCTATGACCTCTGTAGAGCTTCTTAAACATATTAAAATTAATTACATAAAAATAATTGATATTAGCTAATAGTCCTTAAATACCATATACTAAGCCATTGTGCTAGCACTCTGGGGTATCATTTTATTTAATCTTCACAACAACCACGTGAGCAGGTACGACGACAGTCACAGGTACATTTTCACAGTTAAGGAAAGCAAGGCTCAGGCAGGCTGAGAACTTGATGACGGTCTCATGGCAGGTAAGTAATGAAGTCAGGAATGAGACCTGGAATTCTGGTCTATTTTCCAAAAGGATGAGAGTGTACAAAGTGTGAAAAGGAGTGTTACCCTATTCTCATACTATAATTTTGTCAAAGGTGTTTGGTAATACAGGCAGACTTTGGAGATACCATGGGTTCAGTTCCAGAATAAAACAAATATTGCAATAAAGCAAGTTACATGATTTTTTTGGTTTCTCCGGGCATATAAAAGTTACTATTACATTATAGCCTATTAAGTGTTCAATAGCATTATATCTAAAAAATACATATACCCTAATTAAAAAATATTGTTAAAAAATTGCTACCATCACCTGAGCCTTCAGCGAGTCCTCATCTTTTTGTAATTATAATACCACAGATCATCATAGCAATACAATATACATAGCAATAGCAAATACAATATACATACAATACAATATACATAGCAATACAATATACATAGCAATAGCAAATACAATAATAATGAAAAACATTAAAATACTGTAAGAATTACCAAAAAGTGACATAGAGACATGAAATGAGCAAATGCTATTGGGAAAATGGTGCCAACTCAATGCAGGGTTGCCATAAACTTTCAATTTGTAAAAGACATAGTATGTGCAAAGCACAATAAAGTGAAGCACAATAAAATGAGGTGTGCCTGTAATTCTTTAATTCTCTATCTCACTAATGTCAACTTGGTCTTAACACTCCTTGGCTTAACAGGGTCTCTTTAGTCCTGATCATGCACTACAAGAATCCAATTTAAATCAAATAAAGCTTAAAAATTACCTGTAAAATTCGTAGAGAATCATCCTGTCATTTATCAACACATACAAGTGGGTATTATTCAAATCTTAGAATTCAAGAGGTGGGACCACTCATATACATCATCAAAACAAGCCCCAAGTCATCATCACTGTCTTTTTCTTTCTGTTGTCCCTCCTCCCCACGCACGGGACTGTGCTTATTTCTCACTGAAAACAAATTTTTAAATCATAAAATTTCACACATTCATAGAGTCCACTGAAGACATCTGATGAATATCTCTCAATGGTCTCTCATTACTAGGGGCATCCCACGTTTCAGAACTAAATAATTTACTTCTAGTCCACATAAATGTGCTCTCACTTTTATTGCTGTGAATTATTTACATCTAAAATGTTGAATCATGAAACTGATGGTACAGGAGTGAAAACCACAGCACTTCAAGCTTCCTGTATCATTATCTTTCCTTGTTCCACAGTTCAGGTCTTTGGCTAACAGTTCTGTCCTGGAGTCACACTTTGGAAAGTTGAGGTGGCTGGTTTCTCACACCTTTTGTGTCTGTGAATATAACTTGTGGCAGGAAAATAACATGTGGGTGGACATGGCTATATAGGAAAAATTATAGTAGACACCAAAAGAAAAAGAAAGCAATGACAATTTATATACTCTTTGCAATCTAGGGTGCTGTGTTGGTGTCTTATTAATAAATCACCAATTTACTTTACTCTCCTTACACAAATGCCTACATGTAACATTTCCATAATGGAGTAAAAGGTTTTATACCTATTCTATTTATTAAATGTGTGCTTTCTTTCTAACAAGATGATGTAATTTACCAAGAGTAAGCAATGTAAACATTACCAATTTATCAGAACAACATACAAATAGCATTTGCACTCATATGAAAATCCAATCATTTTTATTCAGTGTGAAATAAAATAATTCCTGTTGATCAGCCTTGAAAACAGCTAAGCAAGTGTGTTTACGTTACATTCAACTGCCACTATCTCAATGCAAAGATAGAATCAATTCTCTATAAACTTCCCAGCCTGTTTCATTCTGCATGGTAAAAAGCAATCACTAATTTGAAACTTTGCAAAGATATATACATCTTGATTATGTTTTGTTTGATATAAACATGTATAAAATACAAAATGTAGAATATAAAGTTTATAAAAACAGTAATTTTACAAGCAATAGGCTTAATGGAACTGTGAAATTATAATCTAGCCAGTGAATACAATTTGTAGACATACATCATTATCTTTATCAGTTGAAATCATGTACTACATTAAATTCTACTGGCAGTATAGCACAACCAAAAAAGGAAAGTGAATGATGGCAAAAATATAAGGAAAATACTCCAAACCGAATTTATAATGCTTCATAAGCAGAAACACTTAGACTTTCTCTATAATAATACCTATTATTGATGTATGGCAGTGACCATGGGGCAAAACTTGTAAATAACCTCACAAGCCATTTTCTTCACCAGCAATACAGCAATCTAGTTTCCCGTAAGCATCTCAACTATTACTGAAAAACAGCCTCCTGGCATTTACAAAGCAGTTGACTTCATACTTTAGTCCATGCATACATAATTAGATAGTTATATTTAAAATCAATACGCAATCCTTCAAAAGACATTATGCTTTTAAAACCTTAACTTTAAATTGATTTTTAACTATTTTATGTGCTTTAAAATTAACATGTAATTCCACCCCAGATACTCGAAGTTGGTGTTAGTCGTTTTGTGGATGTGCTAAACTTTATCACTGGGGCAACGTGGGGGTTGGCATTCCGACAATTTCTAACACTATCATTAATTTTACACTGAAAATGGAAGCATAGTTTCACTTTGGTCTAATAAAAGGTTGAACTTACAACAATGCTATGCTTTTATTAAGTCAGACTGAGAGGAACAGATTAGGAGAATAAACATACAAAGGGCTATAATATATACAGTGAATATTTTTAAAAGTGGGCTCTGTTGAAAGATTTATTTTTCAAAGGTTAATTTCATGAAAAAAAGAAAATGAATCAATTTTTTTTCCTTTTACAAAAATTTCACTAACTCTAAGCCTTCATGAAACAAGGTGGAATACAAACATACACACACACACACACACACACACACACACACTTGACTAGCAAAGCTTCTAACAAAAAGCCTCCTGATTGGTAATCATTGAGTCATAACTGGTCACAATGTCATCTGTGCTAACAAAACCAAGGACGGGCATGTTGTAGTACTAAAAAATTAGGACTCGTGGACTTAGGTAGATGTCATTTCCATTAAAAATGACTATTTACTCTTTACATAGAATTTTTTTAGCCAAAGATTATAAAAATTCTTAGTGTTGCCACAATACTACTAAATGTATTGATTAACAATGTCCTACTTCACAAAGTGGTTACTGACCACTCAACTCCTGTTTGGGCTTCCCAGGTGGTGCTAGTGGTAAAGAATCCATCTGCCAACGCAGGAGACACAAGTGATGCAGGTTCAATCCCTGGGTTGGGAAGATTCCCCTAGAGTAGGAAATGGCAATCCACTTCAGTATTCTTGCCTAGAAAATCCCATGGACAGAGGAGCCTGGCGGGCTGCAGTTCACGGGGCCACAAAGAGTCGGAAACAACTGAAACACATGTGCGTGTACACACACACACACACAAATCCTGTTTGACGAAGCAAGCGTTAACTCTTTAGTAATTTGAATGTCTTTAACGAAAAATGACTGGACATCTGTTCTCCTAGCCTTAAACTCAGTCCAGAGGGAAAAATTAGCTTGGTTTTCTCTAAAAATGTTTATTAGGGACCCAAGCGACAGCTGAGAATATAATCAACATCTAAGCAGTAAGAATCTACTGCCCTTTAAAACATGATGGTCTCTGGTGGCAGTTTAATCACATCATCCCTTAACTACGGGCTCAACATTTATTCTCAACTAAATTTGGTCCATTTTAAATAGAAATTTATTCATATTTGAAAAAATGTTCACTGAAATGCTTAGATACATTTCAAGACAGTGTGCTACCTGCTCTGTGACTCTATCTTTAAACTCATTGAAAACCAAGCAGGTTGAAATAAGCATGTGAACATGCAACTGCTGAACTGACATCTTCCCAATGCCTATCTGATTTTTTTTTTTTAAGCTGTAGAAAAGAATGGTCTGCAGTGACCCTCCAGTTGATTGAATATAAAATAGAAGAGTATGAAATGTGTTTTGTGAAGCAGAACTTTATGTCAGGTTAAAGCTAGACACATCTCCTCCACTGAGTCTAAGCTCGTCAATTGTGCACCTAAAATTTTATGGGGAAGGATACTGTTTGATGCAGTCCACCAGTGGTCCATAACAGCAGTCGTTCACGATGCACTGCAGACAAATAAGAGAAGGGGTCTGGGATGGAGCGTCTACAAAAACTGTCAGACAATATCCTAAAAGCAGTAATTACTTTTCTTAAAATTTTTTTTTTAAAAAAAGCTATCAAAAGACTTCAGATTTAATCACAGAAAACAAAAATTGCATGCTTTTTATTCACTATAAAAGCAAGCTATTAAAAAGTGAAATGCTCTTCTCACAAATATTGCATTGCCATTTATGGTGCACCCTGACCTCAGTGATAGTTTATGATGACAGTAATTAAATGAGGTTTAAAATCCTTTACTCTGCTAGGCAGATAACAGCATTGCCACTGAAAATAGACAGCTGTGATTAATACCTGATAGACCTGATTTGCTAGAACTCCATCTGGAATCTGAGAAGGGTCCCGTAGCATACTATTTATAACAGACTTGGAGGCTGCAGAAGAAAAGAGATGAACTGTTAGCAGACAGTCAACATACTTTTAATACAACATGAAAAGTGACATATACCTATAAAAAAAAATACACAAACCATGAAAATGAAAACATTACTGATACTAATCATTTTTTTCCCTTTTTTCAAATCTCAGAGAAGCTTTTAATTAAAACACTTTGCCAAGTTTATAAGCCACATTGACAGATTTGAAGATGACCTAATTTTTCCAAGGTAAATTCACAAGTACAGACCTAAAGCATATGTCTCTTTGCAGAGAAATTAGCTTTGGAAAAGCCCACTTGGGGGAAAAAAAAACAATCAGAAAAGAAAATATTTTCCTTCGGCAGGTAAGTATGTTATAACCAAGCATATGTAGCTGGAGAGTTTAGAGAAGGCAGGTCAGATTCAAAGACTTCAGTGACGTCAATAAAAATTACCTTCAGCCAAGAAAGCATCTCTGAATATAAACCTTTCTGAAATAATTCTCAACTGCCATGAAATGTTATGTCCATTTCACAGGTAAGGAAAGTAGGTAAAACTGACACAATTGAGCAAATCTTAAATAAGAAAAAAAATATATATATATACACACAATTGTATATTTATATACAAATTTTTGTCCCAAAATATGTCTCATCATACCCAATTGCAAATTAAATTGACCTTATCCTGGGGGACTGCAAGGCAAGGGGCTATAGGAGCCATCTTACGAAGTGTGGTATATCAGATCACACCTTTTGAAAAGCGAGGCATGGATCCTGGCCTCATGGCTTACTGGAGGCATGCAGAAGCCAGAGTGGCCAGAACTCCTCTTCCTCAGCATGGGAGGAAGGCAAGTCTCTAGACTGAAGCTAAGTCAGGTGTTGCCTAAGAATCAATTCTTTCAAGTCCTCCAGTGGAATCATTCCCAAACATTTAGCAAAATAGCTCGTAAGGTCTGATCCATACAAGCACGAACTAAAAAACATACTGGATAATTATCTAGGTAAGAGAATAAAAACATGCCACAGAGCTACATCATCATTCAGGCTCTGAGATAGTTTTTCGTTCTTTTTTTTTTTTTGAATGATTATGTTCTTTATCAAGTTCAGTACCATAAGAACACTGACAGATATGATAAATGTTAGGAAATTCTGTGGAAAGAAATAGGGAAATTACATCTTTCTCACTTAAGCATGGTGCACAAGGAAATGAGTGCACAAGGAAAAAAATGAAGCGCAATTATTTTAATTATTTCCTATTCTTAGTTACCTAACTGCATGTATATAACACTGCTATCTAGTTAGTTACCGTGTGTAAATATGTTTGCACTGCAAGTGGGGAAGCATATCTGGAGTCTCAAAAACATCATCATCACTGGGGGAATACTATCCAGCTTTGCAACCTGGCAAGTTATTGAGTCTCTCAAATTCAGGGTCTTCATCTGTAGAATGTGATAATGTTATCTGACCTAACTACCTTTAAGGGTTCTTATATGAGTCCCTAGAGAAAACAGTGATGACACTATTGTTTCAGTTATTTTGTTAAAGCAATAATAAGTAATATCAAGAAAAAAATCAGCCTTACGCACTGACTTTGAGTAAGCTTAAGTTCAGTTCAGTCACTCAGTTGTGTCTAACTTTGCGACCTCACGGACTGTAGCACGCCAGGCTTCCCCGTCCATCACCAATTCCTGGAACTTACGCAAACTCATGTCCATTAAGTCAGTGATGCCATCCAACCACCTCATCCTCTGTCATCCGCTTCTCATCCCGCCTTCAATCTTTCCCAGCATCAGGGTCTTTTCTAGTGAGTCAGTTCTTCACATCAGGTAGCCAAAGTATTGGAGCTTCAGCATCAGTCCTTCCAATGAATATTCAGGACTGATTTCCTTTAGGATGGACTGGTTGGATCTGCTTGCTGTCCAAGGGACTCTCAAGAGTCTTCTCCGTCACCATAGTTCAAAAACATCAATCCTTCAGAGCTCAGCTTTCTTTATAATCCAACTCTTACATCCATACATGACTACTGGCAAAACCACAGATTCGACTAGACGGACTTTTGTTGGCAAAGTAATGTCTCTGCTTTTTAATAAGCTGTCTAGGTTGGTCATAACTTTTCTTCCAAGGAGTAAGCGTCTTTTAATTTCATGCCTGTAGTCACCATTTGCAGTGATTTTGGAACCCCAAAAAATAAGGTCTGTCACTGTATCCACTGTTTCCCAATCTATTTGCCATGAAGTGATGGAACCAGATGCCATGACCTTAGTTTTCTGAATGTTGAGTTTTAAGCCACCTTTTTCACTCCTCTTTCACTTTCATCAAGAGGCTCTTTAGTTCTTCTTCACTTTCTTCACTTTCTGGTGTCATCTGCATATCTGAGGTTGTTGATATTTCTCCCGGTAATCTTGATTCCAGCTTGTGCTTCATCCAGTCTGCATTTCACATGATGTACTCTGCACATAAGTTAAATAAGCAGGGTGACAATACACAGCCTTGATGTACTCCTTTTCCTATTTGGAACCAGTCTGTTGTTCCATGTCCAGTTCTAACTGTTGCTTCTTGACCTGCATACAAATTTCTCAGGAGGCAGGTCAGGTGGTCTGGTAGTCCCATCTCTTTAAGAATTTTCCATAGTTTGTTGGGATCCACACAGTCAGCAGAAGTAGATGTTTTTCTGAAACTTGCTTTTTCAGTAATCCAACGGATGTTGGCAATTTGATCTCTGGTTCCTCTGCCTTTTATAATCCAGCATGAACATCTGGGAGTTCATGGTTCATGTATTGTTGAAGCCTGGCTTGGAGAATTTTGAGCATTACTTTGCTAGTGTATGAGATGAGTGCAATTGTGCGGTAGTTTGAACATTCTTTGGCATTGCCTTTCTTAAGTTAGACTTAATTATTTCAGAAAGAAATTACCATGGTTTAGTGGAACAAAACCTGGGACTACAAAGTGAACTGTCTTACATTGCTCTCACATGCTCAGTCCGGTCTGACTCTCTGTGACCCGACGGACTGGAGCCCACCAGCTCTTTTGTCCATAGGATTCTACAGGAAAGAATACTGGAGTGTGTTGTCATTTCCTTTTCCAGGGGGTCTCCCTGACCCAGGGACCAAACCTGGGTGTCCTGAATTGGCAGGCAGATTCTTTACCCATTGAGCCATTGTAAATTTACTGTTTTAATTCTAAGGCCAGGCCAGTAGGAGGGGACCAAAGCAATCACTCACATACTGGTCACCTTCTCTGAGGGACTGCACTCACTCTGATCTGCTACTCAGTCATGGGGTAGCAATGGCAGACACACTCCTTTGCAGCACCCATGATGCTATCAGTATCTCATGGAAAAAAGCACCTTCTCCACATGTTCCTGGTCACTGCTAGGTTGTTACACTGCTAACCCTCATACCCATGTGAGAAGAAGATTATTAAATGACCAGACCGCATGCCTAAAAATATGCTATTTCCCTATCCTAGGGAAAATTACTGACCTCATGTCAAACTATATGCAAACTCACTGCTAAAATCATAATGGTCCTTTTTAAAAAAAAGAGGCACAATACCCTAGGACAGAAAAAAAAATTAGGTCATTTGTTTTATGAGGGAAGAAAGGGAAATCTTACAGGAAAAAGAAACTGATGACATCATAGTTTTCCTTACAATATACATTATAGAACAGTGTGCTTATCAGAAGTAAGAATCATAGCCAATAAACTTAAAAAAATAGTTTGAATATATTGAATAGAACACTATTCAAATCAAAGGAAGCTTGCAAAGGGAAGTCAGTGATTTTAAATTGAATAGTAAAAACTATATATTGAGTCCTCGTTCATTTAAAACTCAAGAAAATCTCTTTTCTCTTCTCACAACTGGCTGTTTCTCAGAACAGGAGAGAAAGTGCTAACACACAGGACCTCCAGGCCAAGGCTCCAGATGCAGGACATATCTGCCCTCCATGTCTGGGTATTTGCACTCAGACTTGAGTAGGTCTACCTCCCAGATCAAGCCAGAGTGCAAGCATAAATTTACACACGAACTCTGAAGCTTAGGAAATGCCCAGTGAGGGAAGTGAGAGTCGCTCAGTCGTGTCTGACTCTTTGCAACCCCATGGACCATACAGTCCATGGAATTCTCCAGGCCAGAATACTGGAGTGGGTAGTCTTTCCCTTCTCCAGGAGATCTTCCCAATCCAGGGATTGAACCCAGGTCTCCCGCATTGCAGGCAATTCTTTACCAGCTGAGCCACTACGGAAGCCTAGGAAATGCCAAAGGGAAGAATAACATCAACCAGATAAGGAAAAGCAATTGGACAATCTTGGGGTGGCTGGGGATATGAGGCCTCAAGGAAGCCCATGCCTCTCATGGAAACTGTCCCTAGGCGAGCCATGACGTTCACCCATTGTGCATCCATCTATTTTGACCATGTGTGGATAGGAGTCTTGTTCTCTCCAACCACTGCTAAAGGCATTCGTTCTGTTGATTTCACAGTTTAACCTTGCCACTGCTTTAACTGCTGGGATTTGAAGTACAAGCCTGTTCAAAGCAGGAATGAATGAGTCCCTTGGAGCAAGATGCACTAGAAGAGGAGAGAATTGGTACCTGTTAAAGCACACTACACAGAATACAGGGGCAATAGGCAATGCCTGGACTATGACATGCATGTGTGTATGCTAAGTCGCTTTGGTTGTATCTGACTCTTTCTTCTGTTCATGGGATTTCCTTCTCCATATTGTGGAATATTTCGAACACAAAGAGGGCAGGATCCTAATAGAGGAAACATCCACATCCCACCTTTCTGGGCTTCCCAGGTGGTGCTAATGGTAAAGAGACCACCTGAGCATGCAGGAGACATAAGAGACCTGGGTTTGATCCTTGGGTTGGAAGGATCTCCTGGAGGAGGGCATAGCAACCCACTCCAGTATGCTGGCCTGGAGAATCCACCTTTCTGAATTAACTTTTGGACTGGCAATTAATACCAAGATAGTCCAATACTAATTTGTGTAAACTTTTAAATTCATCAATCTTGCTAGAGATTGCTTTATTGGTATTTTCAAGAAACCAAATTTCAGTTTTTTTTTCTCTACTACTCCACTTCTTCAAAATTCATTTAATTTACTCTTTTGTGATCATTGTTGCCCACTTTCTTCTTTGAGTCTACTACATTTATTCTTATTAATACCTTCCTATGTTTATTAAATAAAATTTCAAGCTTTAACACTTTTTAAGACTCCAATTTTTCCTCTAAATTCTCTTTTAGCTACATGCCACAACTTCTGCTGTCAGTTACAGATATTTTGTAGTTCCCATTATGACTTAAATCTTTGATTCATACATTATTTTAAACATTTCATTTTTAATATTCCAATTTGATTAGATTGTGGGGGTTGTGGAAACCCCCAAATTATTTTAATTTGGAAGTATATGCTTGACTTTATTTGTGTTTTTGTATGTGACTCAATTTTTATGAATGTTTTAAAAATCACTGTAGTTCCTATTTTACAGGTACAGGGTTCAGGTATGTCTAGTATATCAAGATTTTTAATTGTATTATTCAAATCCTCTATATTATTGCTAACACTTTCCAAACTACATTATGTACTATTCTACTTATACTGTCAATCTGTCAGCTTCTCCATATAATTCTGTCAATGTTTGCTTTCTATATTAAGAGGCTATATTGTTGGGTGTACAAACTCATTGTTCTACATACACTTCTTAGAAATTTTGTCTTTTGGCATTGTCATGACCTTGTAATCTCGTGTGTGTGTGTGTTAAACATAACATTACCTACTGGTGATACTGCTTCACCACTTTTCTTTTGAAAGTATCTATCTCATACACCTGGTATTTCATTTCTTTAAACTTCACTGCATCATTAAGTCTTAGGTCTGACTCTTAACAGCATTTAGCCAGATTTCCTAAAATCAAATTTGGAAATCTCTCCTTTTTCCAGAGTGAGTTTAATCTACCTGTAACTGAGACATCTGAAATTACCCTACCCTCTTACCTTCCATGCTCTGGTACCCATTTTCTTCCCCTTTCCTATTTACTACCTCTGAGTTGGTTACATTTTCTTTATGCCCTCTTTCTCTCTTTATTCACTGAAAAGTATCAATAATATGTTTTTTTAAAATTTTTATTTGTTTTTGGCTGTCCGGAGTCTTCATTTCTATACTTGCGGTGAGCAGGGGCTACTCTTCGTGTGGTGGGCCGGCTCCTCATTGCAGTGGCTTCTCTTGTTGAGGAGCACTGGCTCTAGAAGCACAGCCTTCAGTAATTGCAGTGCATGAGATTAGTTGTTCTGCAGCATGTGGGATCCTCCTGGACCAGGGATTGAATCTGTGTCCCCAGCATTGGCAGGCAGGTTCTTAACTACTGGACCACCAGGGAAGTCCGATAACATAGTTTGTATCTACTTCTTTAGCAGTTCTCTCAAAAATTTTCCTAATCTAATCATACCTCCTTGGCAATTCTTAGTGTAAGGAACTTAGAATGCACTCATTCCAACCAGAAAGTCCCCATTCTTCATCAGCTTCCATGATACCATGCCTATTAGTTTTGTCTGACCATCTTGTTTGTAAACACAATTTCCTAGTTAGTTTCTGTGATGGTTAATTTTATGCGTCAACTTTATTGGGCAACAAGGTAACACATTTTGTCAAACATCACTCTGTATGTTTGTAAGGGTATTTCTAGATGAGATTCATATTTTATTTGGTAGATTGAATAAAGCAGATTGCTTTCCCTGATGTGGGGGTAGGCCTCATCCAGTCAGCTGAAGGACTGACTAGAAGAAAAAGGATAAGTAGAAGAGAATTCTTTCTGTCTGACTGCTTTTGATTTGGGACATCGGCATTCTCCTTTCTTTGAACTAGACCTAAAATATTGGCTCCTCTTGAGTCTCAAGTCTGCAGGTCTTTGGACCAGAACTAGGCCACTGGCTGTCCTAGGTCTTTAGCTTGCTGACTAACTATAGATCTTGGGATTTATTAGCTTCTATTATCATGTGAACTAATTTCTTATAATTTCTCTCTCTCTCCCCTGCCGTCTCCCTCTCACACTCTGTCTCTCTCTCTACCCACACACACACACACACACACACACACACACACACACACACACGGTTCTGTTTCTCTGGAGAATCTTCACTTACATAGTCTCTTTCTACTTTTAAAAGTATTTTTAAACATTCGATGTTTATTTAAATTTATCAACATGTTTGTCAATTTCCTTTTTTAGCACTGCTGCTTGAATGCCACATTCTAATTTTAGATTCAATATTCAAAATTGGATATTGCTAGTAAAGCACCTCATTTATTAGTGCTTTCAGCTAGGATCACTGAGTAGCAAGATCTTTGGTTCTGCCTTATCTGAAAATATCTTCACTGAGTTCTCAGTTTTGAATGATAATATAGCTGGGTATAGAATCACATACTAAGAATCAGCTCTTTGAAGATATAATTCCATTGCCTCTTGACATCTATTACTGATAAGAACTCGATTGCCAGATGAACAGTTGAAATTATAGTACATTTATAAAATAGAATATTACTCAGTCATGAAAGGAACAAATTTGAGTCAGTTGTAGTGAAGTGGATGAATCTAGAATCGCTTATACCGAGTGAATTAAGTCAGAAAGAGAAAAAACAAGTATTGTATATTAATGCATATATGTGGAATCTAGAAAAAAGGTACTGATAAACATAGTAGAGAATGGATTTGTGGACACAGTGGGGGAAGATGAGGCTGGGAAGAGTTAAGAAAGCAGCACAGATATATGTGTGTGTGTGCGTGTGTGTGTGTGTCTGTGTATATATACTGTCATGTATAAAAAAGATAGTGGGAAGTTCCTAAATAACAAAGAGCCCAACCGAGAGCTCTGCGATGACTAGAGGAGTGGGATGGGGGGAGGGAAGGAAGGCTCAGGAGGGAAGAGATATAATTATAACGGATCCATGCTTTTGAATAGCAGAAACCAACACAAAATTGTAAAGCAACTTTCCACTAATAAAAAAATAAATAAAATTTAAAAAAGAATCCTACTTTCAGTCTAACAGTAATCTCCATACAGGTAACTTGTCTTTTATTTCTGGTTGCTATTAGAATTTCCTCTGTTATTCAATAGTTTCATCACTGTGAACCTGGACATGGCTCTTTTTATTTAGCTTGCTTGGAATTAGCTATTTTTCATGAGTCTAAAGATGAACACATTTAACTAGTTTGAAAACAATGAGCCATCTCAGCTTTGGTCTCCAATCTTTTTGGAAAGCTTACATTAGACATCTTTTAGAAGGTCTTATATCTCCTGTCTCCTACCCCTATAAAGTGTTTATATTTTCCATCTCTTCATCTCTTGTGTTATACTAAAGTTGATTTCTTCAGATCCATCCTAGAATTCACTAACTTTTGTTCTAATCTAATCTTCCAATTTTGATTTCTTGTATGTAATTCAACAGTTTACTCACCAAATGAGCTTTTAACTTCAATGACAATTATTTCATTTCTAAATTTTATTTTTGTTTTTTAAATGTTTTTCATACAGTTTTCTTTTGTTTATCCAGTTATGGTCTTTCTTTTCACTTATTCAATCAGCTTATATATTAATTTTGTAGCTTTCAAATGTCATCATATAGATTAAATTTATAGTATCTTCATTTTCTCATCTCTAGTCCATAGTATACCATTTCTCTACCTATCTATCGACCTGCCCACCTATCTACCTATCTTCCCTATGACAGTGGTTTCCTCACTTGCTTTGTAAATTTTTACTGTGAGCTTATTTTCAGAAAGAATTGTTTGACCTGCACTGTGGAAATAACCATGACAAAGTAGTTTCACGTTTACTTTTGCAGAGACTAGTTTCATTGTTAATTTCTTAGCTCAGACTTCCTACAGTAAATAAGAGTACAAATCTGAACCTATACCCACACATGGTTGACCTATTTCTAATTTCATTCTCCCCTCCTAATACTCTACAACCCAAGTCCATATGCAGTAAGCAAGCCTCCCTGATAGTTTCTCCAGGCAAGTGGAGTTTCCCAGTCTTTTTTGTTTTTCTAACAGTTTGGGTTACATATTGAAGCTCAATTCCGGCTCCTGGCTGCACATCTTTCCCTACTGGGGGGGCGGGGGTGTGGGGTTTAAAAATCCCAGCCCTGGCCTTTTATGACTGCATCTAAAGCTAACAATTCTTAGGGACTTACACAGTGTAAGCCCCTGTTCACCACTCCAAATATACATTCTCTCTCCACTTTTTGTAATTAGAGATTGAACCTTTCGGTTTGAACTTGATTATGTATTTTAAAAGATTTCTTTGTTGTTGTTTATTTGGTCTTATCATTTCTGTGTCTTTGTCATGGCAACACAGCCCAACAACCAAAAATTATTTTGTTATGCTGCTGAAGTTTTTGGAAACTCTCCAATAGGAAGTTTAAAAGAAAGCTTGTTTGTTTGTTATTTTTCTGGAGTTACAATTATATAAGTATATATATTTAAATAAAGTCCTCCCATAAAGTTGCAGCCCCAAACAATCGCAAGAAGGGCAGGTGGCAAATATGTTGAGCAGGCTGGAGAGTGGAACCACCAAAATCACTCGTGAAGTCCTCTCTTTTGCATGGTGTTTGAGCCAGGCAGAGGACTGGGAGAATGGTCACTGGGGGCTAGAAAATAAATTGTTACCCTGACCCTTCCAAAGCCTGCTACCATGTCATAGACCAAAGCAATGCAGTAATCAACAAGCTTGGGAAACAAGACAACTTGTTTCTGGGGGGTTGAGAATCAGTTCCTTTGGCTTCTTAGTCTTGCATTTTTTTTGGTGCATGTGGTGATGTGTGGCAGTGTATGTGTGTGTGTGTGGCGGGGGTGGGGGTTAAACACCAATTTCCTTACATTCTCATTATTTGGCAATTTGGGCTAGACTTGATGAAGACAGCTTCTCCTTATGTGGTGTTAAGTGGAGTAGATCATTTGGGTGCTGGACAATTTGCTTTCATGATGACTCACAGCTCTGGCAGATCTGTGCTTGCTGTGATGTCAGCCATGACTGTGGTGAAGGGGCTTTGGTTTTTCCCGGTTTGGGTCTGTCTATGGTCTGCCTGAACTTCCCCCTAGAACTGATAGGTAGGTTCCAAGTGTAAGCATCCCAAGGAACCAGGCAGAAGTTTATGGCTTCTGAGAATCTAGCCTCAGATGTTATACGAGAAGATCATAATTTTTATTTACATCTTCCTCACAAGAGGGAAAACATGCCTTCTGAAGGAAAGGTAAACTTGCAAAGTGATGCAGTATAACACCTGCAAATGGAGAGACCACGTGGAACAGTGGTTATGCACTGAATCTAGAATCAGATTTGGTTTGGCTCTTCTACCTGCTAGCTGTGTCATCTTGACAAGTTATAATTAATGTTTGTGACCTTCAGTTCCCTCTTTGGAAAAGAGTGTAACATTGGTGCTTACTTTGCAGGGTTATTGTGACGATGAAATAACACACAAAAAACACAAATGTGCTATTTGAGACTTGAGCTGTTACAGTTGTTAGGCTGTTGCCTTAGTTGGTATTAGATCACACCATGGCTGGCTTTCTGCCTCCCAACATCACATCGTCATTATATGTTACTTTCTGTGGTCCAGAGGGTTAAACACAGAAAGACTTCATGAGGTGTGTGTTAAGTCAGGAGTCTGCTTTTACCAGGCACATGTTGCCACAGCCTTGGAGAGACAGCAGAAGTGAGTCTATCCTACATACAAACTGGGGCGAGGCCAGATTCCCTCTTCTTACACATCTGCCCCGACCCACCCCTTGTGGGATTCAGGGTGTTCCACCTAGAATCAAACATGTTTTCTGGAAAGAACCTGGTGGAAATCCCTATAATCACAGAAGAAACAGATTCCACACTTCTACCCCCACCCCACCCCCATGCCCAGCTTAGGGCATTTCAAGCCCCAGCAATCAAGCAAGCAGACACTCTACCCAAATCACTAACACTCACACCCATGTTTAGAACTACTCCTGTCCTTAGTGTAAGCTCAGATAAGCAGCCAGCTACTGCAGAAAGGAACCAAGGCAAATAAGCAGATGAATCACCTACACTCTTAAGGTCGCTGGAAGTCCTGCCCACTGCAAAGGGTGTCATCTGCTCAGGTGACACCTGGATAAAACAAAGACAAGACCCTATATAGCTGAGACCTCTAATCCAGTGTCATCAATGGATTTAAGCATGACAGGTGAGCCAGCATGGGGCTGACTATACACTGGATAGTAGCAATCAGGAGAGAAAACAAGATGAAGTGGGGGATGGATGCTACGGGGATAAAGATGAGATTGGTCATTTGGAAAGAAAACTGATGTGCAGATGGCACGGTGGTGTTAGAATCTGGTTCTCCCTCCACTGAAAAACAAACAAACAAAACAATCCCTTCAGTTGAAAAGCTGGATGGGGAAGATGGCACACCAAGACTTCGTCACATGAGTGCTCCAGAGGCAGAGCTCTAGAACAGCAAAGCCTAAAATACCAGCTAGAATTGGATCATCTCCTCAAATGCTTAAGGTATTTGGATATCAAGGTTATGAATGTCCCAAGTTATATATCCATGGAGTTGGTTTGCCAGTGTCTTTTCTGGACAATCTCAACATTGCCCATGGTGTATAGGAGCCTACTTTCTCTTACAGTTGCAAGTATGCCTCTTGAGAATTCCAGGCAGCTTGCTAAGCTTTCCTGCAGCACAGGAATGATCTCTAAAGCAGTCTGATCCAATTCGACAATCTGGATAAGAAATATCTTTCAACATTAGGGAATCCTATAGGGACAAATTATAATTCTGCCCTCTAACTAGCACATAATCATGTAAGAAATAACTTGAACGAGAGTCATCAAAAAAGTATTATGTAAGGATGAAAGGAAGAAGTCTTCAAAGCATGAATATTCACACTGATGGGATTCTTGTCTCAGGCAACTTCTAGCTCTACAGCCAGTACACACCATCAACTCTTATTCAACGAACAAACATTCAACAGAAATTTATTCAGCACATGGTTAATGCCAAGAACATACTTAATTGTACCACAGACTCCATCCTCCAAATCTGGACATTCTTTTGAATCTTTCCCTTGGCCAAAACCTCAAAGTTCAGTTCAATTCTCACCTCCTCCAGTAAAGTTTTTCATTAATTCTTCCAATCCACTTGTTCTCCTCTCCCTCATATTGTGAGTGGAGTGAACTCATTGTCTACTGACCATTTTGCACTTGATTAAATAAATGGCTTCCCTGGTGGCTCAGAGGGCAAAGCATCTACCTGTAATGCAGGAGACCTGGATTCGATCCCTGGGTGGGGAAGATCACCTGGAGAAGGAAATGGCAACCCACTCCAGTATTCTTGCCTGGAAAACCCCATGGATGGAGAAGCCTGGTAGGCTACAGTTCATGGGGTCACAAAGAGTTGGACATGACTGAGCGACTTCACTTTGTCACTTTAAATATTACTTTGTCAGCTATTGACATAAGAGTGGTCAAGATGCTAAGACTTGAAACCATGACGTCTTTTAAAAAAATGTGAAGGAAAAGATAATATTTAGTATAGCACAAGAAAAAAGGTATCATAAAAGAAAGCTCAATGTTACCTTTATATATCCAAGGGCTTTTATATGCACTATTAGGCTCATCCTGTGATCACAAGATTAAACTTACAAGTTTAATACTGGTTCTGAAGCCATAAGGCTTCAGATTTCAGCATGACTCTGTTTGGTCTACCTTCATCTTTCTTCATTTCTTTTTGGTTTGTTTCATTATGGCTACCCTCAGGACACTTTTAGACACTTTTCACTAACTGCTTCCCAACGAAATTTTGTTTTTGTTGTTGTGCAGTTACTAAGTCATTTCTGACTCTTTGCAACCCTATGGACTGCAGCATGCCAGGCATCCCTGTCCTTCACTACCTCCTGGAGTTTGCTCAGACTCATGCCCATTGATTTGGTGATACCATCCAGCCATTTCATTTTTTTGTTGCCCCTTTACTCCTCTTGCCCTCAGTCTTTCCCAGCATGAGGGTCTTTTCCAATGAGTCTGCTTCTCCCATCAAGTGGCCAAAGTATTGGAGCTTCAGCATCAGTCCTTCCAATGAATATTCAGGACTGATTTCCTTTAGGATTGACTGGTTTAATCTTGCTGTCCAGGGGACTCTCAAGAGTCTTCTCCAGCACCACAATTTGAACGCATCAATTCTTGGGTGCTCAACCTTCTTTATGGTCCATCTCTCATCCATACATGACTACTGGAAAAACCACAGCTTTGACTACACAGACCTTTGTCGGCAAAGTTATATTTCCGCTTTTTAATACACTGTCTAGGTGTGTCATAGCTTTCCTTGCAGGAGCAAATGTCTTTAATTTCATGGCTGCAGTCATCATCCACAATGATTTTGGAGCCCAAGAAAATAAAATCTGCTGCTGTTTCCATTTTCCCCCTATCCATTTGCCAAGAAGCAATAGGACCAGATGCCTTGATCTTTTGTTTTTTGAATGTTGAGTTTTAAGCCAGCTTTTTCACCCTCCTCTTTCACCTTCATCAAGAGGCTCTTTAGATCCTCTTTGCTTTCTGCCATTAGGAAGGTATATATTCTGCATGTCTGAGGCT
>NC_083692.1:69460000-69475000 GCF_033118175.1 Dama dama
CAAAGGGTTACTCTGGCAGAACTAATCTGCTTACACCTGCTCTTCCTCACCTGACAGAGGCGAGGCCTTCTAATGCCTTTTCGTCTGATCATTAAGCCGAACCGAGTATGCCTTCAGCTCCACGTGAAAGAGTGTAATTAGTATACTTGTCAAGCCAGGTACAGCCCTGCTTACCCTGCTTTTTTTTTCCCTCCAGCAGCTAATGAACTGCTCCCATCTCATTATTCAAAAATAAAAAGGCACTTAGTATACTATGAACTGATTTCCCTTGCTTTTTTTCTTTTTTTAAGAAGTAACAAGATTCGGTGCTGATCAACCCTACCATTAAGTGACAAAGTGATAAATATCCTTCCGGATTGGTGGAAAGTTGGCCACTCGGTGGCCTGAAATGGCACTAAACTAAAATATTTTATGAGGCAACTTGGAGAGTTCTGCCATGCTTAATTGAATTTGAGAGCCCCCACCAAATTAATCAAATTCATTATTCTCCACCTTTATATGTATATATATATATATATATATACACATATACATATATACACACACCAATGTTCAGCATATTCATACTATTCTATTCTTTCCCCCACAGCACTTCTCACCATAATATTTTCTATCATTTGCTTATTTATACATTCTATCATTTGCTTATTTATACATTGGTCTTTGCTACTGAGATGTAAGCTCCTGGAGGACAGGGATTTTTGTCGATTTTTTGTTTCATTGATGTAAATCAGTAAATTTGCTTATTTATACATTCTATCATTTGCTTATTTATACATTGGTCTTTGCTACTGAGATGTAAGCTCCTGGAGGACAGGGATTTTTGTCGATTTTTTGTTTCATTGATGTAAATCAGTAAATTTGCTTATTTATACATTCTATCATTTGCTTATTTATACATTGGTCTTTGCTACTGAGATGTAAGCTCCTGGAGGACAGGGATTTTTGTCGATTTTTTGTTTCATTGATGTAAATCAGTAAAGGGAGAATGAATGAAAAACACTCATATGGATACACAGCTCCTTTAAATTATAATGAAATGTGGATTTATTCTAAAAGTCCAAAATTTCAAAACTTTTTTTTTCTTTTGACTAAATAAGAATGTGAGGGAAAAAAAAGATGCACAGAGAAATATAAAATCAAAGAGAAACAGTGTGGAAATAATTGTTCTACCTCCTGCTAAATAAAAGCTAAGCAAAATTTTAAAAACTTAGATGAATAATATTTAATAACATTTCACTTTTTTATGCCTGAAACATGCTGATATTTTGAATGTTTCAGAAATCTGTGTCCTCTATTTTGATTTCTGGAAACAAATGCCAATATTGCCAAGGTCAAATAAATTTTAAAATATAAAAATCTATAAAACGATAAAGTACTAAAGTCAGGTCACATGATTATCCCTTAGAAGAAAACAAGGATGATATATCCCAAATTTGTCCTAGATCCAAAGGAGACTTCACTGTTTACACTGTGTTGTGTTGTGTTATTTGCTCAGTCATATCCAACTTCTTTCACCCTATGGACTCCTTTTTCACCAGGCTCCTCTGTCCCCGGAATTCTCCAGGCAAGAACACTGGAGTGGGTTGCCATTTCCTTCTCCATTGTTTACATTACTGCATGTAATACTAGGCTCAGTCTGTGGAGACACATCTGTTACAAGCACAAAAAATTTCAGAAGAAAGACATTAACATGTTTACTCTATAATAATTCTGATCTAAGTTGAATATGAGTCTATGTAAGGATACTACCTCCCCTAGTAGACCATATGCTTCTTGAGGGAGATGACCCAACTCAGACAGAAGTCCCAGCTTTCCACGGAGAGGGAGCACATATTGTGTGTGTGTGTGTGTATGTGTGTGTGTGTGTGAGACAGAGCACATAGTGTGTGTGTGTGGGGGCGGGGAGAGCACATATTCTCGTGTGTGTGTGTGTGAGAGACAGGGCACATAGTGTGTGCGTGAGAGAGAGAGAGAGAGACAGAGAGTCACACATACACACACAATATGTCAGATTATCTGATTAAAAATTAAGAGAATTTTAAAAAACAAAATCTGCCCCATTGTCACCGTTTTGTTGACCTCATCTCCCCCAGTCCTTCTGCCTTTCATATTTCTGCTAAAGATAAACTTTTCTACCTTCAAATCAGAAAGCCAGGCCAGCAGCCTCAGACAAAGAACATCACTGATGCCAGTGCTGACTCAAAGAACATGCAACAGACGAATGGTTTTGTGAATGGTGCAGCCTACCTCCTTCATCCCCAGAGACACAAAGATCTCTTCCCCGCAGCTGAAAATTTAACCTGAAACAACTAAACATGCAACTTATTTAAAGGAATGTTCTTAAACAAGTCGAACTTTTCTTTACCCAATGTTCATCAATAGTCTGAAAACAGGAACAGCTACCATGGAAATGCAGAAAACCAAGAGTGAAACAGGAAATAATTTTTAAAGTAAGAAACAGGCCAAAATTAGGTCCAGGTTTTAAAAAAGAATTCACCCTTATTTTTATTTCTTCACTTTACAAAATATTGCCCTTAATAATCAAAACTAGTTGATTTGCAAAAACAAAACAAAAATGTGCTTGCTCATAAACAGGACAGACTTGTGAAAATATAGAAAGGACTAAGGAAATTAATTTTTGATGCTTATTATAGCAGTTACAGGTCTCTGTGAAGAGTATGTAACCAAAGAAAATTTATCAGTCTTTCTGCAGAGGGTTTTACTTCAGAATGATACTAAGTAATTTCATCATTGAGATGAATGAGAGATGAGGACAAGCATCTGCTCAGTTCATGGGTAAGGGAGAAAGGAGAAGGGGAGGGGCATATGGAATTAAAAGATTAGAAGGTGTGGGATAATTTAACACCTAAATCAAAATACAAAGTGCCTAGTAAGAATATAACTCAAATACAAAATATACACAAGTTATAAATATCTAAATACACACACATATATAGTTAATATATAGAGAAAAGAGATAAAATTTCTTTATAGAAGAATTCCAAATAATACATCAAGATACGTCTCCCTCCACGAAGTAGAGTTTAATCTCCTGCCTCAATCTGAGTGTGGGCTAGATTTAGTAACTTGCTTCCAAAGAATAGAGTATGGGACTTCCCTAGCACCCCAGGGGTTGACTCTGCACTTCCAATACAAGGAACTTAGGTTTGATCCCTGGATGGGGAGCTAAGATCCCACACGCTGTGCAGCACAGCCAAGAAGATATTTTTTTTTTTTTTAAATATAGAACAAGGAAAAATGCAATTTGACAGTAGAGAAATATGGCAACTATCACCTTAACCAAGAGACTAAGGTTAACATAACTGTGGATGGGTTGTATCAGTATCATGTACCTTTTGATAAAGTATGATTATAAAAGCTACAATCTAGTCCCATAAGAAGAACAACTCAAATGGATATCAGACATACCCAAATGGAGAGACATATACAATTACCAAATGGATATTCTTCAAACTCATCATGGTCATCAAAACCAAGAAAGGGCTAAGTAACTGTCACATACCAGAGGCGATTCAGGAATGTGATCACTAAACGCAACATGGGACCCTGCATAGGATCTGGAACTGGCTGGGGTGGGGGGTGCCATTAACTTTAAGAAGTGGTAAAATTCAAAATAAAGTCTGAACTTTATAATGGTAATCAATAAACTATTCTTAATAATGTTAATAATAATGTTAATCAATACATTATTGATTAACAGTAATGTATCAATTACTTGACAATTATTTGTCTTTGTGTTGACAAGTGTAAAACAGTGATGTAAAATTACAGCATTAGGGGTAACTAAAACTGACTGGTAGGTATAGGGAGAATACTCTGTATTATCTTTGCAGCTTTCTGTAAATCTGAAGCTATTCCAACAACACTTTGATTTAAAAAAGTAAAAGCTTTCTAGTGGCCTTTCTGCCCCGAGTAATGACCTCATGAGAAATAAACCCTTCCATTTACCACCAAAGCCTAACTCCTGTTGCTTTTGAGAGTACTGGCTAAAAGAATTCCTGAGGTATAATTATGAGTGATTATGGCAGAAAAAAATAGTTTTAAATTTCCATAATATATAGATAGACCAAGCAAATGTTGTTTTGTCATTACAAGATAAAATAAGTTGATAAAAGTATTTAAGAAATGGGAGTGAATCCTCCCATTGAATTTCTCCCCATAAAGACCATCATAAAAAGTATTTCAAGAGGTTTCAGGGTTTCCAAAATTATCAGAATTGAAATTTGAAGAGTACTTAAAGAAGATGAAGGGTAAATTAATTCCTTCATCTGTTTCAAGTAATTATTAGAATATCACTAACTACTACTACAAAAGTCACCATCATTTGAGTGGTATTATGTGCTAAGCCTGGGTCGGGAAGATCCCTTGGAGAAGGAAATGACAACCCACACCAGTATTCTTGCCTGGAAAATCCCATGGACTGAGGATCCTGGTAGGCTACAGTCCATGGGGTCGCAAAGAGTCAGACATGACTGAGCGACTTCACTCACTCACTTCACTCACGTGCTAAGCAGCATGCCACATACTTTACAAAATCATCCTTAATCTGTATATAACCTTGAAAGGTAGATGTTCTTATTCAGTTTTAAAGAAAAGCAAACCATGACTCCCAAAGAATTTAACAAGGTGACAGCTAGTATAGGATCCAACTGGGATACCAACTCAACAAATAGAAATACAAGAAAATTGTAACAGATAAGATTTAGGTAGAAAGGAGATAAACCTCTCTGATATTAAGAGAAGCTAAATGCTTGGGTAATAGTCTAACCAATGCTATTAATTCACATTCATTAAATAATAAGAAGATGAGTCTAAAATCAAAAGACCTAAGTCTTCCCTTTCTCATTGCTTTTGTTCAATCCTTTGGGCATTTAGACACATAATGTGGGTAAGCAAGAGCAGGAGGTAGGTGTTGGTGTTCTGAGTTCAAGTCTCAGCTCTTGCCCTCTCTAACTGTATGACTAGGCTGGTCATTTATCCTGAGTATTGTTTATCACTTACAAAATTGTAAAATAAATATGCCTTATCTATGTCGAGCATTTGTTGTATAGGTCAAATCAGTAACTCAGTTCAGTTCAGTTCAGTCACTCAGTCGTGTCCACCTCTTTGCGACCCCATGAACCACAGCATGCCAGGCCTCCCTGTCCATCACCAACTCCCAGAGTCTACCCAAACCCATGTCCACTGAGTTGGTGATGCCATCCAACCATCTCATCCTCTGTCGTCCCCTTCTCCTCCTGCCCTCAATCGTTCCCAGCATCAGGGTCTTTTCAAATGAGTCAGCTCTTCGCATTAGGTGGCCAAAGTATTGGAGTTTCAGCTTCAACATCAGTCCTTCCAATGAACACCCAGGATTGATCTTCTTTAGGATGAACTGGCTGGATCTCCTTGCAATCCAAGGGACTCTCAAGAGTCTTCTCCAACACCACAGTTCAAAAGCATCAATGCGTCAGCGCTCAGCTTTCTTTATAGTCCAACTTTCACATCCTTACATGACTACTGGAAAAACCATAGCCTTGACTAAATGGGCCTTTGTTGACAAAGTAATGTCTCTGCTTTTTAATATGCTGTCTAAGTTGGTCAAATAAAACATATCAAAACTTTTTTAAAGAATAAAGTTCTATTCCAATACTTTATGAGTTATCTGCAAAATTCCTAAATTTCCTCTCAATTCTAGAGTTGAAATGCCCTGTACTCCCTTGTTACCTACTCAACAAAAAATGGTAGGTAGATACATTAGCAGCAAAATATGTAATTTAAGTCAACAAACATTTAGGAATGTGAGACCAGGGAATGAACCAAGACAAGGAATGCAGGCCACCAAAAATTACTCTGTATTAGTTATACAAACTGTCTTAGACTGAGAGACAAAAACAAAAAGTTGGAGGTTAGGCGGCATAGTGAAGAAGATAAATCATTTGCTGACCTACACAATTTAGTTTTAGCAAGAATAATTTGGTAATCCCCATTATACAAAGATTAGCTCGTATACAATGACATCACAGTTTGCCCGTGATCCCAAAGGTCAAGGAGTGGGCCCTGAATGAAGCAGAAGTTATCTGCCATCAACAGAGGACATCTACTCAAAGGTTGCATTTTATGTCGTTGGCAAGGCAAAGGAAAGTCGCTCATATTGTCTGTACATTTTTATCTAGTTAATGAATTAATACTATTCATATTTTCCAAAAATGTTGTTCATCAAGCTACTTGAGCAAAAATATTTACTCTACTAAAGAGTTTCTTACAATATGAAGCAGGGGAAAAAAATACAGCACATAATTATCTTTTTCTTAAATATATTAACATTCTCTCATGAATTAGGAGAAAGTGGAATTCCTAAATTCTCAAACCGTGACGTAATATTGGTTTTATTGATTCTCTGCACAATTTGTGGGAGTACCCAATCATTATTTTGACAGTTTTATCATAAGGTAATAGACTTCCTTTTAGATAATTGCAGTTACCACATTCAATTTCAACCTTCCATAGGATTTTTTCCTAGATACAGCTTTACTGTCAATCCTAGATCACATTACTTTCTTTTTATAGCTATACACACAAAGCATTTTAGGCGTTACACCCAATTATGTCAGCACAATAACAATTTAAAAGCTCATCATTAAGAAGTAAAGGTTAAGCACTTATATGTTAAGACTCCTTTTTATAAAGACATACAGCACTATATGACATAAGTAAATGAATTACACAAGCACTAAAAGTCCAAGAGTCACAAAAATATAAGACCTCTTTTTGGATAAACAGGGAAACTTGATGAGTTTATGTTCAGGCAATAACATTCGTAAACTTCAGTGCTGACTACCAAGCTTTCTGACTCATGAAAACTATTAAGCTACAGAAGTTTCACAACACAGAGTTGTGTGATAAAATACTCTTTTTCCTAGGGAGGCAGTTTAGTAAAATCATTAAGAGCTTAGGCTCTGGAACCTTAGTCGCTACTTCCTGTTTGACCTGGGGCAAGACACGCAAGGTCTCTGTGTCTCGGTTTCTCATTTGCAAATGGGACTGCTACTACCACTTCTCTCAAAGTTGTTCTGAGGATTAAACCCCAACGTTACACAAAGCTCTTAGGAAGAGCCTGGAAGAAGAGAGAAAGTGAAGTCGCTCAGTCATGTCCAACTCTTTGTGACCCCACGGACTGTAGCCTACCAGGTTCCGTCATCTATGGGATTTTCCAGGCAAGAATACTGGAGTGGGTCGCCATTTCCTTCTCCAGGAGATCTTCCCGACCCAAGGATCAAACTCGGGTCTCCCACATTGTAGGCTGATGCTTTACCGTCTGAGCCACCAGGGAAGTCCAGAAAGTGCCTGGCGCATATATATATATACTATATGCTATGTGAATATCAAATATTATTATCATTGCTTACCTGAATTTCCTTAAGCCTGTAGTAATTAAATAAAGACACAAAAAGTGATCAAAACTGAAAAGTGATCTAAGCCAGTAGATAAGGTGGTAGAAATGTTGTGCTGGCCAAAAACTTCGTTTGGGTTTTTTTGGTAGCGTCTTATGGAAAAACACAAACATTTTGGCCAACCCAATATAATGAAAGCCAAGAGATTAGCTACTCAAGGAATGTAGGAGGATGGGGCATCTCAACTCTAGAAGAAAAATCAAATTTGAGGTTCAGAAGTTCTCTGTAGAAGGACCTACTGTGTGGCACATGGAACTCTGCTCAATGTTATATGGAAGCCTGGATGAGAGGGGGTAGTTTGGGAGAGAATGTGTATGTGTTTAGTTGCTCAGTCATGTCTAACTGTTTGCGACCCTTTGGACTATAGCCTGCCAGGCTCCTCTGTCCATAGGGTTTTTCAGGCAAGAATACTGGAGTGGGTTGCCATTTCCTCCTCCAGGGGATAGTCTCAACCCAGGGATAAAACCTGTGTTTCCTTTGTCTCCTGCATTGCTGGTGGATTTTTTACCCACTAAGCCATCATGGATACATGCACAGGTATGGCTGAGTCCCTTTGCTGCTCACCTGGAGCTATCACAACACTGTTAATGAGTTATACCCCAATACAAAATGAAAAGTTTAAAAAAAGAAGTTCTTTGTAGAAAGAGTGAATTAATTAGGCTCAAAGAAATTCTAAATATTGAGGCAAAAATTGGTATCCAAGGCTTAAACCTAAATGAGAAAACGACACAGAAATCAACACAGATCTACAAAGAAAGCAGAATAACTAAGAACACCATCCTGATAAACTTGCAGTCTTCCACAGATGTGTACCTATGTGGGGCACAAGAGCAAGTGTTAGCAGGGATGAGGTCAGATAGTGGCCAGTAGACGGCAGAAGGGAGCAACTATAAAGAGGCTTGGCTTTGTGGCAGTTCAACTGAGCTGTTAACCCTCCCAAAAATTTAAGCCATGATATCTCTCAGTCTAATGTATTTCATCATTTGGGAGGGAAAGGAAAAAAATCACGATTCTCCACTCCATAATTTTCACATTCCACTTCATAATTACAAAATTATCAGAAAATGGCATGGTGTCTTGACAGGCTCAGGCAAAAATTCTATTGTTCCCCCCTATGCTTCCCCCGAGTCAATTTACCTAGCTAAAAGAAATATAAATGAAGAAATAGCTCTTTATTAAAACAGGAAAAATATACAATATACTTTCACTTCCAAATTAACCACTCCTCTTAAGATAAACAAAGTGTTTCCAGTAAATTGCTGTGTTTCTAAAGGAGAACAAAACATAGCTCTGCAATAAATATTCTAGAATGACCAAAAATGTCAATAATCAATATCTCATATCAAGTTAAAAAATAAGAAATACTGATGAACAGTTATCTTACATATTAATCTATGTAAATAAAAGTTTTTTTTCAAATTCTAAGACAACTCTGCTTTATTGTAAAAATTTAAAACAATTTTCCTTAAAGAAAAAACACAGAAAATCAGGACTATAGCAGAAAATATAGTATATAGAAGTATCCATGTATACATAAACCAGTTTTTTTTTGAGACAAAAGTGCCAGTGGGGGTGGGTGGGGATTATTTCTATGAAAGTCAAGCAAGAGCTTGTCATCAATCCTTGATTACTCTTATCTCTCAGGCTGTGAATCAATCTTGCAATCCTATTGCTGGTCCTTTCCCTGTGACCCACTCACAAAAGTAACCCTCCATCCCCAACAACCTGTTCATTGATCAGTTTGCTTTTTCTATCTTAAAACTCCTCTCACAAGTTGCTGAGAAAAATAAAAGAGGGACATCAATCAAAGTTTTCTATAGCCAGAACAATTTATAAGAAGCTCAGTAAGGTACCAACATTAATAGCTAAGGTAGATCGTTTCTTAACTTCAAGTAACCATCCACTGCTTATACCCATGATCATGGATTTAATGAAGAGAGAGTTCATTAAATGCTGCTGACTGTACTGTATATAAAGCATAGCTGAAATCTAATTTCCAATTCTGAGCTTCTTGAATGACAAAAGCTTTCAGTATAGTCATTATCATTAATATTTATCATGCAATGAATGTGCTTCTACACTTCTTTTTCAAGCTAATGAAAATAAGTCATTTTCTCATTCCACCGGTTGTAAAAAGCAAGTCTATAAAGAGATACAAGAACATGCCTACCCATAGATATGATTTTTATCAACAAAAGCTAAGGGTCCAAAATAAGCTAAAATGACTACTCTTGGAATTTCACCTGAATTGAATTCAGACTAGCAAGCTCCAAAAGATAGTACAGGGTACCAGAGTTTTGAAGAAATGGAAAACATCATATGGTGTAGAAACTTTGAAAGTCTTTTAATTAAGACTTCAAAAAATGCTTTTAAATTATATAAAAGAATGAAAGCCACCCACATGCCATGTGTAAGGAAATACACTCTGCCATTTAACTAAACATGTAATCAATAAACAGGAGATTTGCAAAGCACTGGAAACAACCTCCTCTACACTGAGCTAGAGAAGCTCTGTGCCTTCACTTCCTTTCAGTGAGTACTTACTTCTGGAAAGTGCATCAGCTCCTTACAATCACTTTACCACCATTAAGGGGGCAGAGAAATTTAAGGTGCCATGCAAATAATTCAATCATTAATAATTTAAGGATTAAATAATGTACTTGAACAGTTAAGAATTAAATGAGGTTCACAAACAGAATGAGGAGTGCCTCCTCCCATTTGAAGTGTCTTGGAAAGAACATTCCATTTACAGATGACTTAAAAATCCACATCAGACTCCTGAGAAGGAACCATAAACTTCCAACTATACAGAAGCATTCTGTAAGATACGCTCCGGAATCCCAGTTAGTAGTCAAAACTGAATTCAATTTTCTTCCTTTCCCAATTTGAAGCAACTCTTATTTCTATTGCAGAGGAGATAATCCAGTTTGAAATTTCAGATTCATCCTAGGTTCCTTTCACTTCCTCATCACCAGTATCAAGTAAATTGCCCTGTGCTATAGACTTTATTTCCTCTTTCACTTACACAGAAAACCTTAGTTCAGATCTGTATACATTTTCTAATACAAATGCAATAGTTTATTGTTCTCTCTCATGACAGCCAGCACCTCCTCACTTCAATCCATTCTACACAGTGTTGCCATATTATTTTCAGCCTTGGTTCTTTTCATTTTTTCCTTTTCTTAAAAATATTTAATTTATTTATTTGGCTGCATGGGGTCCTCAGTTGTGGCATGTGAGCTTCTCTAGTTGTGGCACACAAGCTTAGCAATTGAGGCACACTGGTTCAGTTGCCCCAAAGTATGTGGGCTCTTAGTTCCCCAACCAGGGATCGAACTCACTTCCCCTGCATTTGAAAGGCAGATTCTAAACCACTGGACCACCAGAGAAGTCCCTCAACCTTGGCTCTTAAGTGCTGTCACAATAAACAGCTTCCTGTCATGATCAATTATAAAGTGTATTGCAAGTAATTTATAACTATCAAGTAAATATATTTTTAATAAATGAAAGTTGAGTTATATATTTATAGAATAGCATTACTTGTCTTCATTGTATTTCAATATTTTCTTGAGAAAAAGAGTGGAAGGGAGTTACAGGAAAGTCCTGAAAATCCTAGTTACCATTAGGTCCAAATGATACCTTTCATCTCTGTCTTGTTGAAAAGCACTGCCATAAACAAACCAAAAACTCTGATTCTGGCATTCTGCTATTTAGAATCATCAATGGATGATTACTTAAACATAAACTCCTAGGTCTGGAATTCAGTATCTTCTATTACGTGCTCCTAACTGAACCTGGCGTGCCACAGTCCATGGGGTGGCGGGGGTGGGGGGAGCTTGGCGTGCTGCAGTCCATGGGGTCGCAAAGAGTCAGACACGACTGAGCAACTGAACTGACCTGAACTGAATCTGTCCAACTTTAATTCCCACTGTGATTGCACACACAAGCTCTCAGCTAGTGACTCTGGACTCTTAAGCAGATCTCATATTTGGTTCACACATCTCTCTGTCTTCAACTATCTTCCCCTGCAGCTATACTCCCCAAGTCCATAAAGCCTCTCTATATCTACAAACCAGAACACATCTTTCCATTTACTCCTTCCAGCATGTTTTCACCTCTAAAAGCACATGTAGAATGATAACTATTAAGTGCATGCTTTATATAACCCACTATGCTGAGAATTCTAAAGGCTATGAGTTTTAGGTCTCTTTCTGCCTACCACAGCAACTAAGGTAGTGCCCAGAACATAGCCAGCACTCACATAACTCTTGACAAACTGCAGAAAAATAAAGAACATGAATTCCAAAGGAATTAATATTCCAGTTAGTAAGAGGCCACTCAAAGTCTAATCAGACTCAAATACTGGATGCTTTTCTTACCCTTTTTCTATTAAAGTTAGAGTCTTAAAGATGAGTATACTATGCACTGATTGCCTGGAACACTACCCAAAGCTCTTCAGTGTTTTTCTGTTTTTTAACTGAGGTTGTCTCAGATGGTAAAGTGTCTGCCTACAACGCGGGAGACCCAGGTTCAAGCCCTGGGTTGGAAAGATCTCCTGGAGAAGGAAATGGCAACCCACTCCAGTATTCTTGCCTGGAAAATCCTACGGATGGAGAGGCCTGGTAGGCTACAGTCCATGGGGTCGCAAAGAGTCGGACACGACTGAGTGACTTCACTTCACTTCAAGGTCATTCAAAGAGTAAGAACAAAAATTGGTAATTCCATTGGGAAAAACATAATTTTGGTTGGGGGGAGGGATGAAAGTGAAAGTGTTAGTTGCTCAGCTAGTGTCTGACTCTTTGTGACCCCATGGACTGTAGCCCCCCAGGTTCCTCTGACCATGGAATTCTCTGGGCAAGAACACTGGAGTGGGTGCCATTTGCTACTCCAGCGGATCTTCCTGACCCAGGGATCAAACCCCGGCCTCCTGAATTGCAGGCAGATTCTTTACTGTCTGAGTTACTGCTGCTGCTGCTAAGTCGTTTCAGTCGTGTCCGACTCTGTGCAACCCCACAGACGGCATCCCACCAGGCTCTGCCGTCCATGGGATTTACCAGGCAAGAGTACTGGAGTGGGTTGCCATTGCCTTCTCCGTCTGAGTTACTAGGGAGAGGTAATTACACACATATTAGGTAGAAGAGCATATTCCCTTAAGAAAACCAAGACAGTGAACTGGAATTCTACAAAATGTTCATCCTCACTACAAATTTCATTCAACTGTATTGTTTATTTTAAAAGGATATATTACTATTAATGGTGAGCTATCTGAAAATAGGGAGGATATACTGCTATATGGAAGAAAGCTAAGAAAAGCTGTATAAAATGTTTAGGAGGTAAACAAAATCATCAATTTTTGATGTGAACAGAGATATTTTCCCAAAGGTTCTTCAAAACTAATTTGCCTTATATTCAGATTCAAGAACAGTCAATATGTTCATAATTTTATTGTAATGCCAGCCTCCCTATTAAAAAGAGCTCTTACATGGAAGATTTTCATGGAAGAACTGTGAACATTCAGATAATCTTCTACTGTTTAAGGATATTTCCATCTGCTTATCTACTCCACTCAGGAAAGTCCCCACAAACAGAATTACCCATGGTATGACTCTCAGGAGAAAGTCACCATGCTTAAGGTGACATCCACTCATTTCCTCGCGCACACATTTAATACCTGAGACTCAACAGGGAGCAGGACATCCACTAAAATTGGGGAGCACTGAATAGTCACATCATGCAAAACGCTGGGCTGGATGAAGCTCAAGCTGGAGTCAAGATTGCAGGGAGAAATATCAATAACCTCAGATATACAGATGACACCACCCTAGTGGCAGAAAGTGAAGAGGAACTAAAGAGTCTCTTGATGAAGGTGAAGGAGGAGAGTGAAAAAGCTGGTTTAAAACTCAGCATTCAAAAACTAAGACCATGGCATCCAGTCCTATCACTTCATAGCAAACAGATGGGGAAACAATGGAAACAGTGACAGACTTTATTTTCTTGAGCTTCAAAATCACTGCGGACAGTGACTGCAGCCATGAAATTCCTTAAAAGAAAAGCTATGACAAACCTAGACAGCATATTAAAAACCAGAGACATCATTTTCCCGACAAAGGTCCATATAGTCAAAGCTGTGGTTTTCCCAGTACAGATGAGAGAATTGAACCATGAAGAAGACTGAGCATTGAAGAATTGATGCTTTTGAACTGTAGTGTTGGAGAAGACTCTTTAGAGTCCCTTGGACTGCAAGGAGATCAAACCAATCAATTCTAAAGGAAATCAATCCTGAATATTCATTGGAAGGACTGATGCTAAAGCTGAAGTTCTAATACTTTGGCCACCTGATACAAAGAGCTAACTCATTGTTAAAGACCCTGATGCTCGGAAAGACTGAGGGCAGGAGGAGAAAGGGGTGACAGAGGATGAAATGGCTGGATGGAATCACTGACTCAATGGATGTGAGTTTAAGCAAACTTCAGGAGATAGTGAACAGGGAAGCCTGGTGTGCTGCAGTCCATGCAGTAGCAGAGAGTTGGACACGACTGAGTAAACAACAAGAAAAAGTACAAACAAAAAAGATACAAATTCTCGCCTTCTTGAACAAGTTAAGATGGGAAAGTGAGACCCCAGAAGAAGATTATAAAACATGAAATTAAAACTCAGGTTTCCTTTACAGTCTATAACCAGTCTATAACTGGTCATCACTTTCCAATTATGCTCTTTCCTGGTACAATTAAAAATATGATACAAAATAGGGGAAAAAAATTTATTCTGATATTTATAGGATCAGTTCAAAATATAAGGGCTTTCACTTTTAAGAAAAAACAGCCCCAAAGGTAGTCTACCTGCTACTCATCATTAATTAAAATGCTGTTGGTAATATCCCGTGCTAGGAAGAAAATCTGCTGAATAGGGTAGGGTTTAATCACTTGAAATGATGGCATGAGATGTAAAGAGAGCTTCATCTCCTACTTTTGCTCAGGTCTATGCTGTGACAGGAAAACCTGAGACTCTATTCTGACAGCATTTCCTCCACAATTATTCTAACTGCTACTTCATTCACTGTAACGCAGTAAAAAGAGCAAGGAGCAAGAAGTCTTGGATTGGGCACCAGCACCATCATAGACTGCCTATTCTGTTTAGAAATGCTGGACAGCCTCAGTTTCCTCACCTATAAATTGGCCTCCTTTGCCTCACCTGGGCTATTTGGAGGCCACAGAAAACCACAGAAATGCTTACTACTGTTCACCCTCAGAACAACACAACTTTAGAGTCCATTAGGATTTCAGGAGGAAAAGAAATGGCACAATGTGAGTAAATTTCCCTAAACTAAGTTGGAAGGAAGAAAAATGACTCAATTCAATATTATTGAACAACGTGACTTTGGAATCTGAGCTCAAGTATCAGCTTTATGAAATAATAACTATAGGACCATGGCCAAGTCACATACCCTTTCTGCAATTCAGAGTTCATAATACCTAGCCTATCAGTATGTTAGATTTTGTTGGGAGGGTAAGTAACAGTACAACATCAAAGTATCCTAAAGCAT